>NW_015555768.1:320251-323205 GCF_001515605.1 Sinocyclocheilus anshuiensis
GTCTTCTATTTGTTTACACTGGATTGAGTCCGACAGCCCTGCTAAAAATGTGTAGTACAAATCTGAGCGCTCGTCTGAGATCTCCTGCACGGATAAAAGGAGGCGGCCAATAAGAACTCATACATCACTGGAGACAGAAAGGAGAATGTGGTATCAGGGTGAGTGACATCACCATTGATGCCCAAAAAAGCTGAAAGCATGGGGTTGTGCAGAAAAGAAAAGTGCAGAAAGAATCTATCTATCCATCTATCTATCCATTCAGAAATTATTTTGAATTCAGGTAGCAAACAGGATGTATAAAACAGGATGTATATATATAAATGAAATTCAAATTTGACTGTAGAATATATATATAAGATAGACTTACTAGGGTGGAAGTACACTTCATTCACCAGAATGCATTAATTCTGTCGAATTTCTTTGAGATGCAATGCAGTAAGTTAAAAATGTACACTACCATACTTTCCTGTAGCCCGTGGCCAATTCTATTAGAACTGTAACTCATAAACTATTACGTAAGCTTATCGTGCTAAACAACAAACAGTCAGAGGTTTCAAAGTCAGAACTGTTTTTGCTCACCATATGAAATCTCGCTCCACATGGCTGCAGATCCCGATATCGTGAGAAACCCTGAAGTTCACGGGCGGCAGAAGAATAGTGCTGGACGGTCGTTGCTGTTTAGTCAGAGAAGAACGAGGAAGTGTTGTGTGTCTTTAATGAAATGAATCGTACTTTGCAAGACCCCGTTATGATAATGAATCCGGACCGAACAATTTCATACTACAAAATGACAGGTTGTACTTTTAGACACATACATAATAACACAAAATATCACAGGTGTACAAAAACGACTCCGTTTGAATGTGTGTTTATTGTTTAGACTACCAACGCGGAAGCAAAGAGAAGTTAAACAGCGCCATCTAGGGCCAATTTACATCATAACATTTCTTTCAGTTCATTTATGTTACATTTATGCATTTCAGTCCAAAGCGACTTTCATTAGTTCATTCTCTGGTAATCGAACGTATGACCTTGGCGTTGCTAGCTCCATGCTCTAGTTTGAGCTACAGGAACTGTCTTTAACCTTTTTTTTTTTTTTTTTACCATTTTTATTTACTTTGTTGGGTTGGGTTTGGAGTTGTTTAACTGTATATTTTCCCTGTTTTTTGTTTTTTTTTTGGCTTGGATATGAGGAGTCAGTCAGCCACAGAGAAAGTGGCAAAATTCGTTATCTTTCATAATGGTTGTGAATCTGTAAAGGTGTTTGGATAAGTTGTTGAGGGGGTGTTGTTGTTTTTGCAGTAGCTACTTTCCTTGGAATCTTATCAGGTCTGTTTCTCTCTTTGAAGACAAAATAACACACTTCACCCCTGTATTACCTTTAGACCAGGGGTGCCCAAACTCGGTCCTGGAGAGCCGGTGTCCTGCAGAGTTTAGCTTCAACCCTAGTCAAACACACCTGAACCAGCTAATCAAGCTCTTACTAGGCATGCTAGAAACTTCCCAGCAGGTGTGTTGAGGCAAGTTGGAGCTAAACTCTGAGTAAGCTCTCAGTTAATTGCTTAAGCTTTACAGTTTCACCTGTCCTCTTCTCCTTCCAGCAGTTTCTTGTAGGTGGCGATCTCAATATCCAGAGCCAGTTTGACATTCATCAGTTCCTGGTAGTCTCGAATGTGTCTGGTCATTTTGTGTTTGGCTTTCTGCAATGCGTCCTCCAGCGATTTGATTTGTTCTTTTGCATCAAGCACCGCCTCCTCACCCCAACGCCCCGCCTCTTTGATTTGCTCCTCCACACTCTCACGCTGTAATGATGTCAGAGAATTAATACTGCGGTAAAGGGTCACTGTTTCCATTTACAGCCCTGGGCTTTAAAGATCCAATTTGTGATAGTACAGAAAGTTGTACTTGTGGGAAGTTGTGGCCTAATGGTTAAAGAGTCGGACTCGTAACCCAAAGGTTGCGGGTTCGAGTCTCGTACCAGCAGGGTTGAGGCAAGTTGGAGCTAAACTCTGCAGGACACCGGCCCTCCAGGACCGAGTTTGGGCACCCCTGCTTTAGACCGTGGCCTGGGCAAAGCTGTCCAGACTCTAATCACGGCTCTTCACAGATGATGACAAGAAGCTTCAGATTCTTCAGATGACACTGTGTCACATACACGTTTGTAATTTGAAGCAGTCTTCAGTAATATGCACTTAAAAGCAGAACATATTAATGCCATTTTAGATTTTACACTGCATTAAACAAATTAAATAATCCATAGGTTTTTATTTATACATGTATTTTTACATTATTAATTACATTTTACAATTTTCTTCACTTTTAAAATGAATGTTAATAGTTTCAGATTAAAAGCCAGAGTCTGGGACAACTGTAAATCAATAAAGTCTACACATAAAGGACATTTTAAAAGCAGCAAAAATAATTAATGAAGGTATAATGATAGTAATAATTTGACCTCCATATAACAAAAAGAAAAACAATAACGTCAGTTAATTATAATAACACATTGAGAACAAAAAAAATATTTTATTTATGAGCAGGTTGTGAAAGAAAGAACGGAATGTAACTTTTTTAATGTAAATATTATTTCTTTTCTTCTTTCTGCTAATTGTTCGCTACTAATGTCTTCATTCAGCAGTGACAAGCAGGGATGACATGAAGTGAATGTGTAGACAGTCAGATACTTGCTGTTCATTAGGGTTTATGGGCTGGATGGATGTTTACAGTGGATTATCGTCCAAGCCTGATGGGAAGGAGATTTGTTGAGTTATTACCTGAAATCTTCTTACCTTTCACTTATACCTACTTTTGACCACTTATTTCAGTTAATTCATAATTTATATAATGATAAATATAATAAAACATTTAAAATAAAATGATTAATACATTGCAATAAAAATTAAATGTTTAAATAATAATAATAAATAATAGATTAATCATATACTAAAATAATA
>NW_015555768.1:323370-325439 GCF_001515605.1 Sinocyclocheilus anshuiensis
ACCTTCAATACCACGACTGAGGTGCCCTTGAGCAAGGCACTGAACCCCCAACTGCTCCCCGGGCGCTGCAGCATAAATGGCTGCCCACTGCTCCGGGTGTGTGTTCACGGTGTGTGTGTGTTCACTGCTGTGTGTGTGCTCACTGCTGTGTGTGTGCACTTTGGATGGGTTAAAATGCAGAGCACTAATTCCAAGTATGGGTCACCATACTTGGCTACATGTCACGTCACTTTAGTTATCAGTGCAATTACTGCGGATGCTCATGGTTACCCTGGTGTTCAATAGCTGACACCAATAGTTGCTATAATGAACAGATGTTGAGTATTATCTCACCTGTGATTTAGCTGAGATTATCTCTTTTTGCAGTCGCGTTATCTGTCTTTTCAAATCAGCTATTGCACCTTTATTGTCGTTCAGCTCAGTGTTGCACTGGTCAGCTTGCGATGAGATCAAGTCAAACTGTGGGGAAAAACACAGGTATATGCACAATTATGACATTTACATGATATATGTATATATATATTTGTTGCTGAAGGGTTCTGTGGTGTGACATATTCATTTTTAAAATACATTTTTTTACATGTAATATTTGATTAACAATTACAGAAAAAAAAACACTTTTAAAATGGTTTTAGACGAATTATGACATGTCACAAACCAGGGGTTTTCAAACTGGGGTCTAGGGGGTTTGTGGAAAAGTTTGGAGAAAAGCAGTGCAGAAAATGTAAAAAATAAATAAGTAATAAATTTAAGATTAAATGAAATAAATAAATATTTGATTAAAAATGTATTTTTATTAAAAGAAATAATAAATATTTGCTTATAATAAATAAATATATAACAGTGAACCTAAATATTCTCTAAATATTTTTAGACATTTTATAAAATACATTTTTCACTGTATAAATTGAGCCTTTATACATGAAAATATATAGCTGCCTTTTGAATTTTAGATGGCGTCCCTTGCACACGGATGTTCATATTTGGAAGTTTGATCTTGTGAGAATGCAATGAGAAATATTGGAGTTCATATTGAAATCTCAGATTTCTGATAGTTTCGGCCAATCTGAGCACAGTTTGAGACATTGTTGAGATCTCCACTGATACTCTGTAGGAGACACATGTGAGATCATTGTTTTTCTCAGAAAACAGGTTAACAGATTTGCAGAGTTTAATAACAATAAACTAATAAATATTCTCTCTTGCAGATTAATAACAATACTGTCTGCCAAGATTAAAATAAAAAATAAGAACAAAATCAGAACAAATAAATACATTTATATTTCTCTCTATGGTTATTTAACTGCTGAGATTAAAAAGAGAGAGAGAGAGAAGTAAGAATGAATGAATGAATGAATACTTCTGTCCTGCGGGTGCAAATCTGGCTGCTGAGATTAAAATAAACAAATAAGAAAAATCAGTCTAGACAAACAAACAAATATCTCTCCTACGGGTTATTAACACATTCAGCTGCTAAGATTAAAACAAAAAATTAGAAAAAAAAATCGGTATAAATAAATAGTTTTTTTCTCTCTACTTCAGGTCATTAACAAATCTGGCCACTGAGAGTAAAATAAGAAAAAATAAGAAAAAAATCAATACAAACAAACAACTATTTCTCTCCTACAGGTTATTAACAGATCTAGTTGCTTAGATAGATAGATAGATAGATAGATAGATAGACAGACAGACAGACAGACAGACAGAGAGAGAGAGAGAGAGAGAGAGATAGAGAGGGACGGACGGACGGACAGACAGACAGACAGACAGACAGACAGATAGATAGATAGACAGACAGACAGACAGACAGACAGACAGAGAAAGACAGACAGAGAGAGAGAGAGACAGAGAGAGAGAGATAGAGAGGGACGGACGGACGGACGGACGGACAGACAGACAGACAGACAGACAGAGAGAGAGAGAGAGAGAGAGAGATAGAGAGGGATGGACGGACAGACAGACAGACAGACAGACAGAGAGAGAGAGAGAGAGAGAGACAGACAGAAAGATAGATAGAGAGAGAGAGAGAGATAGAGAGGGACGGACGGACGGACGGACGGACAGACAGA
>NW_015555768.1:325479-328547 GCF_001515605.1 Sinocyclocheilus anshuiensis
CAGACAGACAGACAGACAGACAGGTAGATAGATAGATAGATAGATAGATAGATAGATAGATAGATAGATAGATAATGAGCAGGGTATAACAGGCAGAGAGAGGTCTCACCTTGTCGATGAAGGAGGCAAAGCGATTGTTGAGAGTTTTGATCTCTTCTTTCTCCTGGATCCGTACAAACCTGCAGGTCTGGGTCCAGCTGAAGATCCACAGGAGTTAGGAGGCTTGTGTTAACAGACACAGCCCTGATGGGGGCCGCAGCCGGTGACACGCTCCCAAACCCGAAATACGAGTTACCCTGCCGGGGGATTTGTGCTCCGGCGCGGGGGTACGAGCCCACTGAGCGGCTGCTGAAGCTGGAGGAGCTCATGGCGGACAGACAGACAGAGAAATGGAGAGGTGCGTTACAGAGGGATGACAGGAAGACAAGTGGTGTTTCCTGAGAGCTCAGCTACTTATACGCTGACAGGTGGGCGTGTATTTGTGTATAAATGAGAAAATACCAGCATTCCTCACTCTGAAAAACCTGTTCAGCCCACCAGCCATAACTGACAGGACGAGCAGAACTACTGTTCACAGATCTCAGTTCAGAGATATCAGACACTTCAAGAGATCTACCTTTACATATTTCCTGTTCCTGCTTGTCTAAAATATGTGAAAAATATACAGTAGGGCTGCAATATTAGCTAAATGTGCTGTTTGAGTTGCTTTTGCACGTATTTCTTGCTTTTTGCTTGCATATTGTGCTATTTGCTCCTGCACAAAACAGTAATTGGATTCAATGCAATATTTGTTTCTATACAGCTGATTCAGAATAATTTTTGCATTCATTTCTTTGGCTTCTAAACGAAATGCATTGATTATTCAAACAAATCTTCTGGGGGGTTTTTTGTTTGTTTTTTTGCCATGCACATATAAAAATGCAGGATATTGGCTTTAAAAGAGTATATTTGCAATAGTGTAATGGCTTTTTTTTATGATGGAAGGCCAAGATGTGATTTAACAGCATATATACAGTATGCTTAACTGCTGTTATGTACATAAGCAAACATTTTAAATTTTTCATTTATAATTTGCTGACTGAGAATCTAACTTATTCTTTTTTGTCTGAACCATTCAAGCCCCATGTTGAGTTTAATGAAAAATGAGCAATGAGTTCTCAGCACATAAAAATATTATAAATATCTAAAAAAGTAAAGATTTGTTTAAAAATTAACTTATATATATATGAGTTTTTTTTTTGTTTTTGTTTTTTTCTTTACAAAATATAAAGTTTTTCCCCTAACAAAATTAAAATGATAAATCAAATAATTTTTTTTTTTACTGAAATAAAATATATTTAAAAACCGTTTATTTATTTTATTTCAGCTAGTTGCCAAGGGAGTATTTCTCATTTTGGTTTAGCTTAAATTGAAGTATTCAAATAACTAAAAATACTAAAAAACTAAACCTAAAAACTAAAATTTAATAAAAAGGACAAAAACAAAGCAAAATTACTAAAACTAAAAAACAACATAAAATATAAAATGTAACTAAAAAAATATAAAAATAAAGTCTAATTCAAAATATTAACAAAAACTATAATTGTATATTAATTATACTAAAATAACTATAAAATAATAATAAATTAAATTCTCAAAATGCCTGCAGTAATGATAAATCAAATGCCCAATTCAATTTCATTTTATAGATTAGGGTAGCATAGACTATACAAAAATTTAAATTAATTAAAATATAATTTGTGTTTGATAATTCATAATTTAAAAAAATAATACTAATTATATAGTAGCTCACAAGAGGACGCTTTTGTTTGTTTATTACAGCACCATCCTTCAGAGGGCGCTGTTGGGACGCACGTAAAGCTCAACTGTACGTACACAAATCTGCTTCCTGTTTACGTTTGCTGAACACTTTCACGGTGCGAGAAGAAACAGGAGACATCGCAAACTGCACCTGGAAACAGGCTTCGCGTTAGTTTTGTTCAGAACCGTCGCTGTCCGTGCTCCTGCAGCCGATCCTGTCTGTTAGACGGGCCGTTTCAATGCATTTCAGAGAAGCTTTACCGCCGCGCAGATGGACGCTGTTGATCTGTTTTCAAGCTGCAGAAAGGGCGACATTGCCAGACACTGGCCCTCCAGGACCGAGTTTGGGCACCCCTGGTATATATAAACCAATTTGCATGGCCTATGTATATTCATCAAGCGGCAACCTTCCGGTCTCTCGTGAAGCCAACACGGAAGTGGCTAAAACTGCAATTCATCAACTGGCCGCTAGAGGCTGGCTCCAAAGCTTCTTGTTGTTGTTTTGGTTTGAAGTTTCGCATGTGGGAAAATATGCATGGTCTATTTGTTAAGATATCTGATATGCATATATACAGAGCAGATATACGCGAGATACCGAATATGCATATGGAAATTAATTTACACAGCCTACGTAATCTCTAGACTCTGATTTATATTCAAGCAAGTGTGCATGACCTATATGTCTGTAGATACTGTTTAGTCATAACTAAACTAATATACATGACTTCATAATCCATGCATATCTGTTTGCACATCTAAACAAAATTGCGTGGACATTATAGACGTACTGTATATGCATACGCATACCTAAGCAAATGTGCATGTGCAATATATGTACACCACGTATGCATATTTAAACAATACTTTTCGTGTTTGTATTAAGTAATTTTAGACATTACATATGCTTATCTAAAACAAAAGTTTTATTTTCATATCTATAAAAAGCTGTTTAAATGCTGTATGTACTCATGTAAACTTATTTTTATATATTTGTGCAGATCTAAGCAAATGTGTCTATAGTGTGCGGATATTGCATATGCATATCTGAACACATTTGCTTGACGTGTATTGTCTTTAGATGCAGAATATGAATATAGAAGTAAATATGCACAGCCTATACAATCTCTTAATTAAGTAGAGAATAAAATACTCTTTATTCATAATTGTTCATACATGCATTTCTTATTTAATCTTTTGAGACAGCATATGTATATATCAGGGGTGCCCAAACTCGGTCCTGGAGGGCCGGTGTCCTGCAGAGTTTAGCT
>NW_015555768.1:328618-330436 GCF_001515605.1 Sinocyclocheilus anshuiensis
CTTCAAAAACGCTCTTCGGAAACCTACGGGTGACGTCACGGACACTACGTGCATGTTTTTATACAGTCTATGATATTCATACACAAATGTGCATGACCAGTGTTGTCAGTATATGCATATGTAACACAATGTGCAAGGCTTATATAGTGTTTGGAGACTGTATGTGCAAATCTAAGCAACTGTGTATAGACTATAACCTAATGTATGTGCATGTCTAAGCAATTGTGCATAATGGCATATTTATTATATAGATGCTGTACGTTCAGCAGTCAGGGTGGCGTTAGATTGCAGTGTAGAATTATGCTTTTCAAACACCTTTGGTTGATGGATATGCTTGTAACGCCGTAAGATATCAGGGTTGTTTTTCAGTGGCATTTTGTTTGGCAGTAATGTTGTGAAATATTGAGACACCCTATGCGACCTCAGAATTAAAAGGACAAGCATGTGAGTGTGACTGATAACATGTTGTCACTGTATTGACCCACATACTGGAATTACTGTACTCAGTTTGTACTCAGTTTCTTGTGTGATGCTCTATGTTCGGTTCTGAATGATGTTTTATTTATTATTATGTTGGTTGTAATATATCTAGTCTCTGCTTTATCTTTTGGCATTTCTCCCATCTTCTCTAGATACCTGGTTGAACAGAGGGATGTAGAACTAAACATCAGAGATAAGTGGGACAGCACACCTCTGTAAGACTGCTCGGTTATTTCCTTTTATTGTCTGCTATGTCCGTTATGATAAAGCCCCTGATATCACTCCATCTTTATTTTCAGGTATTATGCATGTCTCTGTGGACATGAAGATCTGGTGCAGTACCTGCTTGCCAACGGTAAATACTATAATGATAATTCATAATTAACCAGGGACTGTATAGTAAGATTTTCCCGATCAGGTTACAAAATAAAGCCTGAAACCCTTAAAAATATATATTTTTTAAATTAATAAATAAATAAATTCTATATACACACACACACACACTTATTTTTTTATTATTAATTAAAAAACGTTTATTTTTCAACAAATAATCAGTGAAAGCAGGTGGGCATCATTTAGAAAGCTTTCGGATGATGAAACAAAATTTTATGAGTTTTTTTTTTTATGTGGTATGTGATTTTTGTAACCCAGGTACTAAAATTTGAGCATGTCTAAACATTTTAAAAATGTTTTTTGTTAAGCAATAAATATTTAATAGCAATGCTCATAAAATAAATGAAAACAAAATACGCCAGAATGTGTAGTCATGTAGCAATTTTAACCTAGATTTAGTTGGTTTGGGATCAAATTGGCTTACAGTACGTAACCTATATAACCTATATTTACCATGAAAGAAAAAGAGAAATAAAGGCAAAATACATGTTATTTTGTTTAGTAATACAGAATTAAATATCACATTTTGGTCAAAAAGTATATATATATATATATATATACACACACACACACACACACACACACACACGTTTTTCGGACACATAGGGTACACCCTGCAAAGTTTCGGGAATGACATTCACATATTTATGCGGGATTCACTCTCGAAATAGCAGTGATGGGCAATGGACGGAACATAAAATATGTTGATTTAATTCTGGAACCGGTCCTGGCCAAAACTCCACAGACAGTGCGCGTCCGGAGCGAGATCTAATTCACGGACCAATGCAGCGCTGCTTTGTTTACAGTGGAAACCAAGGAAAGGGTTTAAGCGCCACCTGCTGGCAGAGTGCATCTGCGTCTCATTCAGATCGTCCGCTGTTTCATGCAGATATTTTTATGTATAGTTTCACAAAACTGAAGTCAAACCATTCTGTTTTTGCTTCA
>NW_015555768.1:330470-337260 GCF_001515605.1 Sinocyclocheilus anshuiensis
AAATGTAAAAGAAGTTGAATTTTAGTTCAACAGATTATGTAATTTATGACCTGAGTGTTATGATCTAATTGGATTTAATCAAGTCCTAAAGATGTTTGATTGTTTAAAACTTTTCAAGCTATGTTAATTTTATTTTGCTTATAGTTTATCCGTCATATATAATAGGTCTCACTAGAAATAAAATAGATTTTGTATCCTCAATGATTTATTTATTTTTTGCTGTTTCAGGAGCAAAGTGTGAGGCGAACACGTTTGACGGCGAGCGCTGTCTGTACGGAGCGCTGAGCGACCCCATCCGCCGCCTGCTCAAAGAGTACAAGCGCATCACGGCGAAAGCCATGCAGAGAGACTATTACGACCAGTTCCTGCAGACGTGAGGACCACAAACACACACAAACACAAACCACGGTCACTTTCACAAACTCACTGATGGTGCTTTTCCTTCTTGTAGGCTTTTGGAGCAGGGAAGCTACAGCGATGTGACGTTTATGGTGCACGGTGAGATGTTCAAGGCCCACCGCTGTATCTTGAGTGCCCGATCTGAATACTTCGCCCACATGCTGGAGACCAAGTGGAAGGGGAAGAGTGCGATTACCCTCAAACATCCACTGGTAGGTGCTGTTTCACTACACAAAAATCACTTTCACTGTACTGATTCCCAGTCAGGTTAGGACCAGAGCGTCCCAAATGAAGGGAAGCCTGTTTCTGCCACAGAATTTAAAAATAAAGAACCGGTAATTGTGTGTTTATTTCAAAATCCTGCCTTTGTTTTGACTTTTTTTCTCAGAATTGTGAGATATAAACACATACTTGTGAGATATATTCTTTCTTTGAATTTTGAGTTTACATCTCACAGTTCTGTGTTTTTGTTTCTGCCATGGAATAAAAAAATAAAAAAGGTAACTGTGACTTTTTATCTCACAATTCTGACTTTTTCTTCTCTGAATTCTGAGTTTACATTTCGCAATTAATTTTTTTTGTTTCCACCACGAAATGAACAATTAAATTTAAAATTAATTTTTTTTTTCATGAGCACGAATGCGAGTTTACATCTCGCAGTTCAGACTTTTTTCTTTAAGTTTATATCTTATATAAGATTAGTGCTGTCAAAATTAACGTGCTAACGCATGCAATAAATTTTTTCAGATTAATGCCTTAAAACAATTGAACGCAATTAACACAGGAAAAAATGTGTGATTAATTAGTTTTTTTTTTTTAAATCAATCAACGGTACTATATGAGATATAAACTCAGAAAAGTCTCAATTACATTTTGTATTGTTTTATTCTGTGGTGTAAACGGGCTTCCATACAAATTATATTATGTCAAAGGAGCATACTTTTTCATACTTTCATAGAAGTATAAAAATTGGGAATAGTAAATTCTGCCACCTTTTTATCATTTCGGATTAAACTTAAAAATTAAATGTCACATTTACATTTATTCATGTAGCAGATGCTTTTATCCAAAGCGATTCATTATAAAGAGGTAAATAAACACAAGAAGTGCTCATAATACAAAGTTTTGTTTAGAATAGTACTAGTTCAAGCTAGAACATGGAGGGATTAATGAAAAATTAAAGCATAGATTTTTTTTAATGTTCATCATATTTTCTTCAGAAAGTGTTAATGCTACTGTTCACATCTTCTTGAGTTGCTTTAATGATATTCTCCCCAGGGTTGTGTTAAATTAGACAGAACAGATTTTCTCTTATAACCTTTTACTTCAGCATGCTTCAAACTCTCATGATCCTAATGTGTCAATTATAATTTCCTTTTTCAGGTCAATCCTGCTGCATTTGGAGCAATCATGCAGTATTTCTACACTGGTGAGCATCAGACCGAGACCAAGAGTTTGTAGGGGGTGTTAGTAATCTGGTGCCAGACAATATTATTCTTCACCATGTGTGCTGTCTTTTTCCAGGTCGTTTGGATATAGATGTGAATTACGTGGAGGACTGCAAGCGTTTGGCCAAACAGTGCAAGATCAGCGAGCTGATTGAGGAGCTGGAAGTGAAGTGCAAACAGGTTTATGAGTTTGGTGAGGAGCCGGTCTACTTTCTACAACAGTGTCGTGAAGCTCATTTGAAACTCATAAATTAAAGATGTTAATGTACAGTCAAGCTGTCATTTTGAAAAGTAATTAGCTTTGCTGCAAGGTATTAACAAATAGTAGATAACTGCTTTAAAGAAAAATTACTGTTTAAAAGTTTTTTTTACTGTTTTTGAAAGAAGTATCTTCTGCTCACCAAGGCTGCATTTATTTGATCAAATTACAGTAAAAACAGAATGTAAAAAATCTTGTGTGATATAACTTGTTTGTTTGTTTGCTGGTTTTTATTGTATTTGTTATACTTTTTTTTTTATTTTATTGTTTTTGCCATGAAAATAGCCTTTGATGCTGACATGGCATTAAATAAATATATATACTATACTACTATACTATACAGTAAAAACAGTAATACTGTGAATTATTATTACAATTTAAAATAACGGTTTTCTATTTAAATATATTGTTAAAATGTAATTTATTTCTGTGATCAAAGCTGAATTTTCAGCATCATTACTCCAGTCTTCAGTGTCACATGATTCTTCAGAAATCATTCTAATATGCTGATTTGTTGCTCAAGAAACATTTCTGATTATTATTAATGTTGAAAACAGTTGATATATTTGTGCAAACCTTGATACTTTTGTTAGGATTCTTTGATGAATAGAAAGTTCAAAAGAACAGCATTTATTTGAAATAGAAATCTTTTGTAACATTATAAATGTCTTTACTGTCACTTTTGATCAATTTAATTAAGTAAATACATCTTTGATGAATAAAAGTAATAATTTACTTTGAACATCTATCACTTGTGGACAGTATTTATGGATATCTTTTTCATTTATTTATTTATGGGAGGTAATCTTTTTCTGATTAATACTGCTATGCAACTTGTATGATTTATTCAAGAAATTAGTTTAGTATTTGCACAAAATATTGTTTAATATTACGTCATGAAACCTCATCCATTAAGTAATGTTAATATATCGAATCTTACTTAAAATGAATAAAAAACAATGTGATGATAGCAGTAATTTAAAAATATTACTACAGAAAATCCTCAGCAGTATTTATTTTGTACGGTTTTTTTTTTTTCACCAAGAAGACAGTAATTTCAGGATTTTGGGTAAGCTATTTAGTGATGAGTTGGTGAATAAGTTGTTTCATTGCAGTGAACCTTCAGAACAAATGGATTCATAATAACACATCTTGACTTCTCAACTGTCTTTTTCTCTCTGTCAGTGTCTAATAAGCCTGGGACGTGTGTGAAGGTGTTGACTCTGGATCCTCATGACTTTCAGCTGCAGGATGGAATGGCTCTGCTGGCTGACAGCGCACTTCCTGCCGAGCTGCGGGTGAGAGGATGCACACTGAACACCTATAACCTTTTATCACTAGGATGAAAATTCATACTTGAAGGGTCTGTGGCTGATTGCATTTTTTATAATTATGGGATGTGCGGCTGCCAAGCAACTGGTGGTTAAATTAGTAATATTCAAAATTTCAGTTCCTACTACCCTGTTGAAGCTGGAGACTTTTCACGTGTCAAATTTCACATGAGGCTCCCTCTCCTCATGTGGACCAAATTTGCCTCGAGGACCAATAATTCTATCATGAAAATGTTTTTTAGTATTTAAAATATTTGGGTCAATAAAACTCGGGTCAAAAACTTGGGTCAAAAATTTTCTCATGATTTGCACATCCAATGGAAATGAGATTTCTTATTGTTTTTGGACATTGTTTTTAAAAGCTTGAGAAAGAAAAAGATTTTTTTCCGAAAGAACTTAATATTTTTATTCTGCAAGGGTGCATTAAATTGATCAAGAGTGATAGTAAAGACATTTAGAATGTTACAAAAGAATCCTATTTCAAATAAATGTTGCTCTTTTCAACTTTCTATTCATCAAAGAACCCTGAAAACAAATGCATCACAGTTTCCACAAAAAATATGAAGCAGCACAACTGTTTTCAACAATGATAATAATAATAAGAAATGTTTCTTAGATATTACAACAATTTCTGAGGGATCACGTGACACTGAAGACGATGCTGAAATTTAGCTTTGCGTCACAGGAATTAATTACATTTTAAAACATATTCAGATAGAAAACTGTTATTGTAATAATATTTCTCAATATTACTGTACTGATTAAAACAGTTGCTGTTTGATCTTTAGGTTGGATACGGTCAGCTCCCTTTCGATCTAACTGATAGTTTTCCGAGTTATCCTGACATCTGCTTCCGGGTGGAGGGCTATGACTTCCTGTGTCATAAGGTCAGTATTTAACACTGATCATCATAATCCCCGAGTGTTGTAGGTGGGATGACATTAGTGGCATCCCAAATGCAAATGAAGACATCAATCTAATATCTGTCTCTTTGGCTATATTTTTAATTACTTTGAATAAATTATTAGAATGACAGTTGTGCTTAATCATACATTTGTGGCTTGATTAAAAAGGGCATTTGTGCAGATTAAATGTGTTTGTGTTTATGGGCGCAGGCGTTTTTCTGTGGTCGCAGTGATTATTTTAAGGCGCTGTTGGAGGATCATTTCAGCGAGGGTGAAACTCTGCAGGCTCATCCCAGTATTCCTGTCATCACCCTTCATGATGTGTCTCACGATTTGTTTACAAGAATCCTTTACTACATCTACAGTGATAACACTCAGGTACACACAAACACGCTTACATGTGCAATAAACACTACATTCAAGCTCTATAAATCAAGTAGAGGAATGTTAGACATGAAAGTTGCTAAACTGAAGGCTGTAGTTCTGGCATAAAACAAACTGACATTTATAATTGTAATTGTTAACTAAAATGAAAATTGTTAAAATTTCAGTAATTGAAATAAAGCTAAAATGAAATTACATTTTAAAAAAGTACTAAAAAGACTAAAAATAGCAATGAAATAAAAATCTAAATAGAAATATAAAAACTAAGAAATTACAATAGCACATAACAAAATTGAAAATACAAAAATAAAAAGTCAAAATATTAATAAATTAATTGGCAAAGCAGAAATAAAATAATATTTTTATATGATTAGAGCACACTTTATAAGGGTATATTCTGTACTTGTTATTATAATTTTTTATTATACAAAAATATTTTATTATTAAATTTTTTTTTTTTTCTCCCGGAAAACTGTTTCTTTCAGCTTGAAAGGTTAGTTCACCCAAAAATGAAAATTCTGTCTATTAATTACTCCCCCTCATGTCGTTTCAAACCCGTGTCACATGGATTATTTTATAGATCTCCTTGCTACATTTCTGGACTTGGAAACATTTCAGTTGTGTTGCTGTCTATGCAGGGTCAGACAGCTCTCAGATTCCATCAAAAATATCTTCATTTATGTTCCGAAGCTGAACGAAGGTCTTACGGGTTTGAAACGACATGAGGGTGAGTAATTAATGACAGAATTTTCATTTTTGGGTGAACTAACCCTTTAAACAGTCGTAATATAGTCTCTTTTTAACGTCCTTTTAATGCAAGTCTTATTATTTTTTAGGCAGCAGCGATATATGCTATTTACACTAAGTGAAAATAGAAATGGATTCTATTCACACTAAGTGAAAATAGCTGTATATTATTGGCGATATGCTATTTACACTTAGTGCAAATAATGACAGATTCTATTTACACTATGTAAAAATAGCATAATTTTCTTTGCAATAAGTAAAAAAATAGATGCTTTTTATACTTAGTGCAAAAAATGGCATATATTTCCACCTCAGTATTGTAGTACATTATAAAACATTATGCAGTAATAACATATTGAGAGTAAATTATCATATTTCTTGAAATTATTAAATGGATGCTGCCTTATATTGGGACAATAAAGCCATCCCTACCCCTAAACCTACCTGATAAACACTTTTTAATAATAAAATGTTTATCGGGTAGGTTTAGGGGTAGATGTTGAGAATACCCGTGAGGCACTTTATTTCCATTTTTTTAATATTTCCTTCATTTTTATTGAAAATAAATGTCTTTCTTATCTGATATGTGATGGGAAAAGAGAGAAGAATAAATTCGGCAAAAGGCGGATTCGAACTCTGGTCGATCGTGTCAAAAGACACTGCCATGCGCTTTACGCCCCACACCACTGAGTCAGTTGAATGACGTGAGTCTTTTGTTATGTTGTCTATGCCAACCAGACACTGGTGGGCGGAGCTAGTGTAAATAGCTTCTGCCAACAAGATGGGCTATTTACACTTAGTGT
This sequence comes from Sinocyclocheilus anshuiensis, assembly GCF_001515605.1. Classification (NCBI taxonomy): domain Eukaryota; kingdom Metazoa; phylum Chordata; class Actinopteri; order Cypriniformes; family Cyprinidae; genus Sinocyclocheilus; species Sinocyclocheilus anshuiensis. The sequence goes on from NW_015555768.1 coordinate 336,747, forward strand.
AAATAGACACTCAGTCATTTTTATCATGTTCAACAGCTTCATAAGTGCACCGATCCGTCAGATGTGCTAATGAAGCCTCTGTGATTGTCTTCCAGCTCTCTCATGAGAATGTGTATGAGGTCCTGTGTGTGGCCGACATGTACCTGTTGCCGGGTCTCAAGCGTCTGTGTGGCAGGACTCTGGCTGTGCTGCTCAATGAGGAGAACGTCCTGCACATGTGGAAGACGGCCAAACTGTTCCGGCTCTCACGTCTGGAGGACCAGTGCACTGAATACATGGCCAAGATCATAGAGCGGGTATATCACAATACTGCAGCTGTGTTTTCATTCATGTTTATGCGGCTGATGATCAAAATTCATCTTATTTACATTCATAATTATGAATGTCCCACTCACCCATTTTAATTTTAATATTATTATAAAAAATATTTGTTATTTTTAATAAAGTTATCTAATATAAAAATAATATTTTATATAAATATAAATTTAAATAAAATAATATTTTTAATACATAT
>NW_015555768.1:337767-349240 GCF_001515605.1 Sinocyclocheilus anshuiensis
CCCTATTTCCTGCTGACTGTTCAGTTTCACTGAAAAATATGTCACATAACAGAAGTTGCGAATGCCATATTAACTTTAACATGAATTAAAGAATTAATGAAGTCGTGTTTGTTTCAGCTGGTGGAAAGGCCAGAGTTTGCTGATATGATCAGAGAGGATGCTGGGAATGTGGCCGCCAGGCAGGAAACTGATTCCATCCCTCTGGTAGACGAGATCCGTTTCCACATCGCCAGTAACGTTCAGACGTACAGCGCCATCGAGGAGGCCAACCAGAAACTCAGCGCCCTGGAGCTCCTGCTGGCCAGCATCGGGCTGGAGTGCTGAAAAATAAAAGAAACTTGATCTCGGGAGAGAGCGGGACGCTGACAGATTGATCAGATGCTTATGAAATGCTTTACATGCACAATTAATCCGTAGCAAACTAGCACCACATTAGCAGTAACAAACTAATATGGTCGATTCTAACCAAAAACATGCATATATAGAGTCAAGATGTGCCTGTTGTGATTCAGTGAAGCTTCCTGTCTTTAGCTGTTTCAGTTGCTTTTTTTATGAACAAAAAGAGAGACGAAAGCTTGACATTTTGATTATTTCTCTGGTAGTGAGCCTTATTTGTCAGAACAAGTTGATGTTAGCGTTCTTCGTGGTACACTGTTCAACCTTCCACATGCATCATGACAGATGTAGCAGAATATTTATCAAGCTTTATAATAAACTTTAAGTTGTGAAGTGTTGCGAACACAGAGTCAAACAATACGGTTTAGCTGTTACATCCCTGAATATGATTCGAGTCAATGATTAATATAGGATGAGGCGATTAATCTGGCAAAGAACGATTTATTCACATGCATGGAAGAAAAGGTGTGCATTGAATAATAGTCTTTATGAGGAGTTCAAATTTGAGGCGTTTTCATGATAGGACTGACAATTATACAGTCATCCATTTTTGATCCAAGAATGAATTACAAAAGGATTTCGCTTGCGTTCTCTCTCTCTGGTGTTTGCGATAGTTCACCATTTGTTCAAGCAAGTGGACGATTATTTATGCCTCTAAATGTGCGTTCCGTTCACTCACGAATGTATCTTCCAGCACTGATATAGAAGTTTTCCAGCTTTGCATCCGCAGACTTCTGCTAATGCGCATGCAATATTTGCATAGAATTACTCGATATAATCAGGAAATGTGCTCCTAAACCTGACTGCACTTAATCTTTCTCCACCTATACATTTTTACTTCTACTTTTGTTTTTCCTGCAGTGCTTTGATTTTATTTATTGTATTTTATGCTGGTCTTAAAGCATATTCTGCACTTGTTTGCTCAGCAGCACTTGATGAGTTTGTGTATGTTTATGAATTGGGTGCTCAGGAGAAAATCTGAAATGAGACTTGTGTATGAACTTTCATGAGTGTCCAAGTCATAAAATATCTGATGCGTTGGCATTGCAGTTTCCTTTCCTATGATTTATTGTGGGATACTCTGACTGAATGGGATGTACATAAGTGAGCAAAAATAAATATTATTTAATGTACGTATTACTTGTGGGTCTGTTTGATTTACATTTGAAGAAGTCTGAGAACACTGGAAAAGCCATTCTGTTCTGCATTACTTAAAATTTAATATAAATGTCTACTAGAATTAGAAATTTCGGAGTATGTTATTTATTTATTTTTTACTTTAATGACAGCAACACTCCAGCCAAATGTGTTTACATTTGGACATACACAGTTTTTAATTAAAACAAATTTATTATTACAAATTGTATTATCTGAATATTTAGAGTAAAAATAACAGAAATTTCAGAGTATATTAGTATGTTTTTTATTTTGCTTTAATTACAGCAACACTCGAGCCAAATTTGTTTACATTTTGACCTAGAAATATGATTTTCAATTTAAAACAAATTTATTACAAATTTTATTAGCAGTATATTTTGAGCAAAATGTTTAAAATATGAGTAAAAGAAAATTAATCTTCAGAGTATATTAGTGTTTTTTTTCTTTTGCTTTAATGACAGCAACACTTGAGCCAAATTTGTTTATGGACCTAGAAATATATATATTTTTTAATTTAATATTTATTACTATAAATGTTATTGGCAGTATATTTTGAGTGAAAAGTTGAAAATATTAAAAAGTAAAAAAAAATAAAAAGTACATGTTTTTTTTTTCTTGACAGCAACACTCAAGACAATGTTTTTTACATTTTGACCTAACAATAGTTTTTAATACATATTCATTATTACAAATGTTATTATCAGTATATTTTGAGAGAAAAGTAATAACAACTTTCCTAGAATATTAGTAGGTAGCTATGTTTTTGCTTTAATGACAGCAACATTTGTTTACATTTGGACATATAATAGTTTTTAATTTAATACAAATGCATTATTACAAATTGTATTGTCAGCATATTTTGAGTAAAAAGTAGAAAATATTTCAAATAAAACCAATTAACAAATGTTAGTAGTTTTTTCCTCTGACAGCAACACTCCAAATTGGTTTACATTTCGACCTAGAAAGTGTATTTTATAATTCTTCATTTTGTGTCATTTTATTATTATTATTTTTATTTTTTTTATTTTTTTCTCAAAATCTTCAAAATTTCTTTATTTCCAAGTTTCTATTAATTAACAGCGCAAATATTCAGTGTGGTTTGGAAATATATGCCCTATCTTTGATTTGTATGTAGACCTGCAGGAGGCGCTCTGTATCAGTCAAACTCAAAACCTCACAATGGCACTGAAGGACAAAGCTACATGATTACTTGGATCTTTTCCACATTTATCGGGTTTTCGTCTCGCATTTATGTTATAAATCATCATATCAACTAATAGATGTCTTAACGTCCCAAAAGTTAGTTCATATCAGTAATTGCGTGTGGCAGAATTTCCAGCGTAATCAACCCATGGAGATAAAAAACATCTTTAAAGGTGTCATAGGATGCTACATGCACTTTTACAAGTTGTTTGAACTGAAATGTGTGTTGGCAGTGTGTGTACACAACCACTCTATAATGATACAAATCCACCCAGTGTTTTTTTTTTTATCTGGTTAAATGTTTTCCCTTTTCTCAAATCGAGCCGATCTCAGATGCCTGTCTGTGTGACGTCACACAGACAGGCCCCTCCCACGATAGTTTGATTGACAGTAGCGTTTCGGCACAGACTGGACTGGTGTCTTACCTTAGCCCCGCCCTGAGTGACTGTCATCAGTCCGCCATTGTTTCACCGCCGGAGCAGATGTAGACAAGAATGACTCCTAAGCAATTGAGGTGTTCTGTTGTTGGATGTAATAATGAACAGCAGTCATCATTTACTCCCGACATCTGAGCCGCTGAACTCGCAGTGGACTACATTGTTTCTGAAGGGAATGTGCCCCCGATCTACATAAATGCGTCTATGTTCGCATTAACATTTAAAGGGAAATGCTACAAAAACAGCTTGATCTGAAAAGGTGTTTTTTACACTACCATTGAGAAATTTTAACCAAACTATGTTACAGACTTTTCATTAAGACCCCAAAGAATCATATCAACTTGTGGAAAATGGGCATCCTATGACCCCTTTAACGCATTTGTTTTAATGCGTTTAATACTGTAGAGAATAGCCGACATGTGAAGCATCGGTATCGATCTTTTCCCAAAATGTTTGGGAGAACGAACATAGAAATGTATTAATTGAGCAATGTCCCTTCATGGTTAGAATAGCTTAGAAACCTCTGGAAACTAATTTACTAAATAATTGCTGGAGTTTTGTAAATTGTCAAAGAACGGTGCGAGGCTTCAGTCTGAGTTTTCATGTTTCTCCAGGCAACAGGAGGCAGAATTACCATGACAACCGAGTCAAGTGAGGGATGAAGGCCTGTCAGAGCAGCATCGCATTTCTCTGACATCTATCCTGAGAGCCGTGTGTGTTTGTGATCCCTGAGTCACTGGCACTCCGTCAATCTGTATTAAGCAGCTGTAAAGATACTAGATCAGCGGTGATCTCAGCACTCGGTTCAAACCTACACCCACAGATCTCAGATCAGAACCACTACAACAACCCACTTCACAGCACTCGAGTTCCGGCCAGATCTGCTGATGTAATTTGATGCGTTTTGTTGAAGAGGACTAATAAACCTCCAAAAGCATATTTAGATGATGAAGACAAGGTAATATGTGCTATTACTCAGGCATCATCAGATGTTGAATATTTTATATTTTTATAATATTATTAGACAATATTTTACGTATAAATTAATCATTTAATATAAAGATAATTTTACATGTTTAATTTAGATTTATATATTATATAAATATAATGATATAATGATATATATCAAATATATAAAATATAATGATATTATATAATATGAACATTTTTAAATACACACATTTATTTATTTATTTATTCAAATATTTTTGGGGGTCATTATAGATTCATATAAGCGTCATTCATATATAGATTCATAATTTTGTGGTTTATTTAAAGGGGTCATAGGATGCCCATTTTCCACAAGTTGATATGATTCTTTAGGGTCTTAATGAAAGTCTGTAACATAGTTTGGTTAAAAATGTTCAATGGTAGTGTAAAAAACACCTAAAAAATGTTTACCCTGTCAAAAACAGCTCTTTTCAGATCAAGTCGTTTTTGTAGCATTTCCCTTTAAATGTTAATGAGCTCTGCTGACCCCGCCCCTCCCTTCCGAGCTGCTCTAAGAGAGACTGTTTACTTTAGCCGCATTCATCGTGAAACTTGCTAATTAGCACATTATTAGGAAAGGCAATTTGCAAAGATTCATTACAAAACATTATACTCACTTCTTCTGTAGATGAGGCTGGAACACGAATGATTCGCGTGAACAGATCGAGGGGAGCATTCCCTTCAGAAACAAACATAATCCACTGCGAGTTCAGCGGCTCAGATGTCGGGAGTAAATGACGACTGCTATGTTCATTATTACATCGAACAACAGACAAACAACTTGTAAAAGTGCATGTAGCATCCTATGACACCTTTAACACTACTAGATTATGTAAGTTTCCTTTTACACAGAATTACCATTGTAACCTTATTTTTTGCCAGAATGAAAGGAAAATGACAGGTCAAAGTCTGACGAGTAGGCAAATATCCTTAACGCCTAAATACTACTCAAATGTTAAACAAATAGATCCAAAATGTCTCGTATGTCCTCCTGCAGCTTTTAAAAGTATGGTTTCCTTGAGTAGAGAACTGAGAATCCAGAGCGTATTTCCAAAAATCTTCTATTTTCAATAAGGCTGATCACAAAAAATCTAATTCTTTCCAAGCACCTGCCAGGGTTCATGTACCTCTGGCCGGGAATCACTTTCCATGAATGTATTTCCTGCTGCGATCAAAGCATTGTTGGGAGGTTGGAGTGTCGTAGTTCTCCTGCATTGTTCTAACCATTTAAATCGAGCACAGCATGTGTCAGTCTATGTGTATAACACAGTCTCACGGCAATTTGTGAGTATTTTACGATTTGGCGAATCGGTGGCTTGTGTGTGTCAGCGTGTGAATGAAATCTTTCAGTATTCCCCAGCTGCCCTGTGACACAAACAGAGTGCATGTGAAGGTGAAAGAGGCTTACTGTGGCGGCACATGACTCTTCCCATAGTCCACCTGCTTCACATGTCTAAAAATATAGCACAAAAATCTCTTATCAAAACTACTGAAGAAAATCCAGCCACATGACACCGGGAAACTAATGCACAACTAATGACAACACCATTAATTAACAAGTAACAATGAGCTCTTTGCATACCGCTGCTGCTTAGAATTAAATTAAATGCAAGCAAAGAGATCTCATCACATGCAAATGTCAGTGTTACACAACCCGAATACAGCTGGACTCAGCACTTTGGAGCTGAGCTGATTTACTGCTATTATTTTGACATGGATAAAACACAACCTGTTCCATTACCTAGCTCTTTAATCTCCTCCTAGGTGACCAGCGGCTCCAGAGACCGTAGTTCGAGGAAACCTGGCAACCCCGTTCACCTCCACACACTAAACACTCACATACTCTTGCTGGGAACTATTCGAATTCTTGTTGACTTCAACATTGTCTTAATGGCTCACAACACTTAATGCTCAAGTCATTCAAAGTGCCTCAGATGGGGATAATAAAGAGGAATGAAGACAAAAATGTTGAGTTTAAAATCATATACAAAACTGAAAAAAAAAATTCAGTATAATAAACTGCAAACAAATACATTCATATTTGCTGTGCAAATGTTCTTTTTCAAATAACTATATCTCATTTAAGGTTTTTTATACTGTGCTTCAGAATGCAATTAATTTATGTAATATTCTTTAAAAAACTGCCCTCCTGTTAGGATGACTATGCAGTGACCTTGACATTTAGGAAATTGTAGGTTGTTCTCTAATTTTGATCTCTACTGTATAATCAAAGTGTATTCTGACCGTTCAACAAGGTTTTGTAGATACTACAATAATAAATTGTATCTAAAAAGGCAATGCATGTAATTTTAAGTTGGTTGATATATCAATATATATCAGTATGATGAAATATAAAATTATGAGCTATATTTTATATAATCATAATGACCATTCAATAAGTATTTTAACAGTGCAACTTCGTATTTAAAAGACAATGCATGTCATTTTAAGTTGGTTTATATATTAATATTACATGACAATGTATTCTGACCATTCTAGAAGTATAACTAAATTCTCGCAGTGATAGATTAAAAAGATATTGTTTTCTAAAGCATGTAACACATCTGTGACCCTGGAGCACAAAACCAGTCTTAAGTCGCTGGGGTATATTTGTAGCAATAGCCAAAAATACATTGTATGGGTCAAAATTATCTATTTTTCTTTTATGCCAAAAATCATTAGGATATTAAGTAAAGATCATGTTCCATGAAGATATTTTGTAAATTTCCTACCGTAAATATATCCAAACTTAATTTTTGATTGGTAATATGCATTGCTAAGAACTTAATTTGGACAACTTTAAAGGCGATTTTCTCAATATTTTGATTTTTTTTTCACCCTCAGATTCCAGATTTTCAAATAGTTGTATCTCGGCCAAATATTGTCCTATCCTAACAAACCATACATCAATGAAAAGCTTATTTATTCAGCTGATGCAGATGATCTATAAATCTCAATTTCAAAAAACTGACCCTTATGACTGGTTTTGTGGTCCAGGGTCACATTTGTGCATTGACAGATTAAATAATGTCACATGTATGTGGCATGTACATCTACATGGACAGCATGTATGTGGGAAAAATAATAGAAACGAAGCAGCAAGAGGCTGCCATCCCGTAGTGTAACGACCACAGCTCTCACCCTTTGAGTGATCAGCACAGTGTGGACACATGGACAGGCCATCTGTCTGCAGACAATCTCACACATGCGAATGGCACGAATTTGAGTGACCAAACTCTTTATTATACACTATACAAGAGCAGAAATGTACTGTTCAAATGCCACAAAAATAGATATCCGTGACCTTGGATTGTGATCATGCAATCATAAGATTTTATTAAAGCAGATAAGAAAAGGAGAGACAAGGACATGTGAGGGCATCATGGCACACTAGCTTTATGGAAAAACACTACTGAGGATCACAATCCTTTGGCTCTGCTGTGATTGGCAGACACAATTAGCTCAGCATTGTTGCCATACAATCAGTCTTTGGACATATATGTGACCCTGGACCACAAAACCAGTCTTAAGTCGCTTGGGTATATTTTTAGCAATAGCCAAAAAAAAAAAAAAACACATTGTATGGGTCAAAATTATCGATTTTTCTTTTATGCCAAAAATCATTAGGATATTAAGTAAAGATCGTGTTCCATGAAGATATTTTGTAAATTTCCTACCGTAAATATATCAAAACTTAATTTTTGATTAGCAATATGCATTGCTAAGAACTTCATTTGAACAACTTTAAAGGCGATTTTCTCAGCATTTAGATTTTTTTTTGCACCATCAGATTACAGATTTTCAAATAGTTGTCCTAACAAACCATACATCAATGGAAAGCTTATTTATTCAGCTTTCAGATTATGTATAAATCTCAATTTTGAAAAATTGACCCTTATGACTGTGGTCCAGGGTCACATATGCCCTCTGCACCCCACCCATTTTTCTTTCTTTTCTTTTTTTCTCTTTCTCTGTTGATCCCGAAGTTGTGAGTCTAGGTAGATTATCCCATCACAAGGCCACTGTCCACTTCATGTGACCTCACTTTAGCACTATCTGGAGAGTTTGCTTTAGCACACAGACTGAATCTTAAAAAAACACACTGGAAAAAAATGTATTGTGTGTCAGTCATCGAGGTCTTATGATGGAATGGCATGTGTGAATGACGCTTTGCTTTCCTGTATAGTGACGCGAGCAACAGTCCCCTATTTCACAATGCGCATGCGCAACATCAAAATCACGAATGATGTTTATGGTGTGTTCAAGTCATGTCGGATAGATCGTATTTACGAGTTGAATGCACATGAACGCCACCACAAAGTCGTTATTACGAGTGGGAAACTCAAAATTTTCTTTAAGCCCCATTTAGCTAACAGCTTTTTTTAATCTCTGTATTTTAGCATGCTGTTTGTTGATGCTGAAAATCAGTTATACTGGGATCCTGGTCTAAAAAAAAATATTAAAAACGCAAAACACACCTGATGCGAATTCTTTGCTCTTCATTTTCTATAAGCAGAGTTAACAGACCCTGTTGTATTAGTGACTTAGTGACATGACATGTGGCCAAGTATGGTGACCCATACTTGGAATTAGTGCTCTGCATTTAACCCATCCAAAGTGCACACACACAGCTGCGGCGGCGCCCGGGGAGCAGTTGGGGGTTCGGTGCCTTGCTCAAGGGCACCTCAGTTGTGGTATTGAAGGTGGAAGAGAGCACTGTCCCTCCACCTACAATCCCTGCTGGTACGAGACTCGAACCCGCAACCTTTGGGTTACAAGTCCGACTCTCTAACCATTAGGCCACGACTTCCCCATTTATTTTCTTGTCATTTATTAAAAGAAGGTACACCGCCATCTTGTGCCGACTAAACTGACTTGAACGCACCTGACGTCGTAATTACGATTTGTCAACTCGTAAGTACGAATGTCCCAGGAGGACTTGAACGTAGCATTAGAAACAGAATAAATAAGCGCGGAGAAGCGGAATCCTGAATGGGCGGGGTTTGGTAACTAAACGTTTGCATATGATTGGTCAGTTTGGACGCGTATAGAAGTGTAATCTTATTTTTAACTCTTAACTCGATGTTCTTTGATTAAATGGATAATAATGTTTTCAGCACCATTATCCAGATGTAAATTCTTGTCCAGACAGCTGCTGAAACAGCTTGGACGCAAGCGCTTTATCTCGTGATAACTGTTACTTTTCTCAGAGCTGCTAAGCATAGCCACCACAGTCGTTTTCAATTTTCGATTTTCGAGAAATCATTTTGGTTTAGTATATCAGGAACTAATCTTTGAAAACTAAGCGAGTTTTAAATATACATTAAGCGTGACCTAAAAAACAAAAAACTAAAAATGAGACTCGATGGAGGATACAGCTTTCTGTGCCCCCTGCTGGTGTCATATAAACTCATTACCAAGCAACACAATTGAGGCCCAGTGGCGCGACGCGCGCGACGCTGAGCGATGCGAAGTGAGCGTGTGCTTGTCTCTTTAAGAAACACTCCTGTTGCATGAGAGCCTGGTGTTTTTCCACTCTCTCCGTTATTACATGCGCTCGCATATAAGACACAAGTCGGGGGGAGAGAGCGTAAAGATTATTTCCCTCGCTTTGTAGCCTCACCACAAGAAGACTAAAGAACAAGAGACGGACTTGAGCTATAAATTGCATTGTAATGTAAGGTGAGTAACACCTTACAGGTCAGCGGAGGCTGAACTGTATCTTTAAGCGCATCTTTATGTAGCCTAAATTTTATTAACGTTTTAAGTACTCGTTTATTTTTGTCTAAGGCGGATGGTCATTTTTAAAATTAAAATATATATTAAATTAAATTTGAGTCTTTATGTCTAGACTTTATTTTATTTTTGAATAAACTCATTTATTTTTTGTCCAGAACGATACATGGACTCTGCTTTGAATTGGAAAAAGACTTTAAAATAGTTTGCCGTTCAACAGTTCTAATTGTAATTTAGTACAAAAACGCTGTTCCTAAAACTCAAGGCTTCTGGCATTGTATTGAAAGGTATGCGTCTTAGTTGCTGTGCACAAATGTTCTTTTTGCCTAAGTGCTCTCACAGGCTTTTGAAAGCTTAATGGCATTTAATATTAAATGCAATCAATTTATTGTAGATGCACTGTAATTGAAGATGAATTGTAAGTACTGGTTAACAGTGTACCAGTCTAATATAGCCAGCAAAGGGCTTGTGACAGCACCCTCTGGTCCATCACAGAGCATCGTTCTCATAGCGCGTGCTTTAACAGCTCAATAAAAATGTAGGTTAATGTGAATTTATTCTGCACTGCTCGTGCATGTAAACACTGACACCGCCGGAGACAGATCTGTCTCAACCCTGTCATGTGGGTTCATGTAACACGCGCACAGACACAATGTAGGTTATTGGGGCACAGCCAAGATTTGAACTTCTTGTGTGCATTGGTCTTGTGTGGCAAACGCAAACCCCTCGGTGATAGATATGCATTGGAGATGTAATTGGTTCACAAATGAATGAGGGTTTGAGGCGTGTCCGCACGCGAAGCCTTTTACTGTGGCTCGTGCTATGTCTGTGTTTGTGGTGCGAACTTGCAATGTCCTAAAAACTTGTTTAGGGGTTTTATCATTTATTCCGTAGCTGGGGTTTCCAAAATTAAACATGCATAGAAAAATGTAATTTAATCAGCAGCGCGCGCCGGAGAATTAGGGCATCTGGCGACGAGCGAGCGGAATATTTTTCAGGTTTCATTTTGAGAGCAGACCGATTTCGTTTTATAATGCATGACATGAGATGGCCTTGTAGAAACAGTACTTTGCACTTTCTCCTCAATACCACAATACCTCAATATCTCCTCAAAAAGTACTGGGGCAGCTGCAGGTTAGGGGTTTAACCCATACACTCTAAAAAATGCTGGGTTAAATACAGCCCAGTGCTGGGTAAAATAGGGACAAACCCAGCAATTGGGTTGTTTTGACCCAGCGGTTGGGTTACTACCCAGAAGGTTGGCTTACTGCCCAGAAGGTTGGGTTAAACATTTAACCCAACCGCTGGATCAAAACAACCCAATTGCTGGGTTTGTCCCTATTTGACCCAAAGTTGGTTTGAAACAACCCAGCATTTTTAGAGTGATAATAATAATAATAATAATAATAATAATAATAGCATCATCATCGTCATCATTATTCTTATTAGATAAGTGGAAAACTGCATCTTATCATTTCCTATGTTTTCTTTTGTATGATTGCATTGTCACATTTTTGATCATCTTTATTCTTTATCTAGAAGGTCATACTCCA
>NW_015555768.1:349355-363835 GCF_001515605.1 Sinocyclocheilus anshuiensis
ACTGGGTTGTATTTAACCCAGCATTTTTTAGAGTGTACGCTTGATTCACAGCTATTAAATTTCTAAGAACTTTTTGCTAATGTTTTCATTAAGCTATGAAAACGTTATTAAACGTTCAAAACATCCAGTTTTTTTTAATTATTATTAAGAATGCTGCTTCTTGGTTATGTGAACATTAGAGGAACATTCCATTCTATCATTCTTAAAATGTTACGAGAATGCTCAAATATTCGCGCAACATTTAAAACAGCCATTTTTGAAACTATGTTATTTCTGAACGTTTTTTTAAACGTTCGAAACACTTTTTTTAACATTTATTAAGAACGTTTCTTCTTGGTTGTGCAAACAGTAGAGGAACATTCCATTTTATTATTTTGAAAACATTATGAAAATGGCTTTTCTCTATTTTTTTTTTTAACATTCTAAATGTCCAGTTTTTAATTAATTAAGAACATTTCTTGGTTATGTGAACTTTAGAAACTTTCATTTTGAAAACGTTATGGGAACGTTACATTGCAATAATCTCTCAATGTTTAAAACATCCATTTTTATTTTTCAGAATGTTTTCTCTCAACATAATGAGAAAGTATATCAAATATTAATAATGTTAAAAGAACGTTCCATAAACATTATTTTAAGAATGTTTTGTCCTAACATTTAAAAAATATTAGTACAAGTTATGTGAATGTTACCTGTTAGCATGGGTTATGATATTCATGTAGGCTACTTCAAAGAATACCATGCATTACAATGATATGTGGTAAAATATCACACACACACAAATACTGCAATATCATTGCACCATAATAAAACTGATTCTTTTTGATCCTTAACCTTTACTGATATTCTATTGTGCAAAGTTTTCTACTCTTACTTTTAAAGATCATTTTTGAATGACCAGACAACAATGAACTAACATCTGATCTTACATTATAGATGATCGCTTTAGATTAAATGTTGTCATTTCAGTTTATAATATCCCATTTGCTTTAAGAGTTTTCCTTTATTGGCTTTTAAGTATAACTGGAACATAAGAGCATATTTGTATCCCTTTTCCATATTCATGTACTTCAAAAAATACCATGGTATTACAACAATATGTAGTAAAATGTGACCAAAAATACTGTAATATCATTGCATTGTTTTTTAATCCCTAACCTTGTAACCCCTACAAAGTTGGCATAGTTTTTCCACTCTATACTTTTAAAGATGAATTATTGTTTGGATAGCCAGACATTAGCGTGACATTAGAGTACCTGATCTTCCATTATAGATGATGGCGTTAGATTAAATGTTGTCATTTCAGTTTATAATATCCCATTTGCTTCACGTGTTTTCCTTTGTTGGCTTTTAAGTATAATTGGAGCATTAGACCATCTTTTTATCTCCATTCCACATGCTCTATGTATTTTAATACATCCAATTTGTGTTTCAGAGTTGATAGTTGGAGTGTAATTTATAACCTTCACAGCTGAATATCCAGACAAGGTTAAAGGCACAATATGTAAGATTTTTTTATTAAAATATCCAAAAACCACTATAGTGTTAGATTTTTTGCTGACTTGTGTACTTACATTACATGTTTCGAAGAATGTTTAAATCCAGAGAAATAAGCAATTTTAACTAGTGACACGGAGCGTGCCTATAGTGTCATTGTGTCGCCTGCCAATGACGTCATAACCCCTCGATTTCCGGTTTTGTTTTGTAGAAAACATGGAAACACCAAAGACGCTTTAATATGTTGTGCGTTTTATTAGACCGGTGACGACCGCACAGAGTAGCATTATAACAGAACTTTCAAATGTATCTAGTATGATAAAACAGCACTGCTTTACCCCACATACGCACGACCGGAAGGAGCGGAAGCGGTCGACTGTGGCATAATAAAATCTCCGCTGCTTTTGAGCCGTGTGTCACGCTCGTTCAGCGGCCTTGTTTCGCTTCGACGGCTTTCAGGCTCACCCTGCTTCATACTACTACGCTAATAAATCATTAGCTCATCCATGAACATGATTTCTGCCCGAGTCCCGTCGGATTTTATCGGCTGTGGGGATGAAGACGACAACTCCCCTGATTCCACACTCAGTCACGGCGTCATCAAACTTCGCCTTTGTCTATTTGTTTATTTTGAATAAGCGCCCTCTAGCGGTGAAAATTACATATTGTGCCTTTGCAGCTGTCTGTTGTTGTGGCCTTCTGATACATTGTCTTGGCTCTTTCTTTTCTGTTTACGACATTGGTTGATTAAACATGCATTTACATAGCTTTTGTTGATAGTGAGCTATCAGTGTTTGTCTATATGAAGGCTAATGAGAGATCCGGGCATGTTTAGAAGGTCATTACTGGGGTCAAGTTTGAAAGAGGCTGATGGTGGATGAGATAAGCGGAGTTGTGACCCTGCAATATTTCTTTGCTCATGGCCACAAAAACACTGACACAAGGGCATTTGACTAGTACGAGTTTAGCACTCCGACTCAGCTTTTCTGACTCTTTGGTGACCCGGACACATCAGTCACATTTCTTGTCACATTTATCAGTGTTATTTCACAATAAATTGACACATTGCTTGTTCTCCAGATGAGATAAGATGGATTTTTAGTGATTTAATGGCTCATTGTTGAAAGAGCTCAAGATTCAGCATCTAATTCAAACTTGGAACAAAGTTTTGGAATTTTGAAAAATGTTAAACAGAGAAACATAGATTGACCCAGGTGACAAATTAAGATGATAAAAAGTGTGGCAAAAAATTGTTTAGAAAAGTTTCTAAAATGCTGAAATGTCTAGTTTTCTTGTCAAGATTAGAATGTTTTTAAGGTTACAAAAAAAAAAGTTTCTTAACATTTCAACATTCTACTAACTTTATTTTCACCCGTAATATAGCATCATTTGAATGTTTATTTTTAAGAACATTAAAATGTCCAGTTTTCGTGTCGTAATTAGTACCATATCTAAAGGTTACAAAAATGTTTCTTAGAACATTCAAGTACAAATAACATCATAAGGATATTCCGAGAATGTTGATCTCAGAACGTTTTCTCTCAAAGTTATGAGAACGTATATCAAATATTAATAAATTTATAATAATGTTCCATAAACATTACTTTAAGAACGTTTTGAGAACATTTATATAACTTTAAAAAAAAGTTGTCAGAATGTTCCGTTAGCTGGGGAATAATTAGTATTTCTAAGTCACAGATCAAATTTAAGTAAATTGCATCTCAATATGTGATCATAAGGATCATCTCAAATCATGCTGGAGAACACGATCAGCAGGTTTTGTTCATGTAGTGTAAAGAAGAGAGACAAAGAAAATACCAAGACATTCTCAGATTCATGCATTTTCAGCTCAACTTTGCATTCGAGTTGTTGTGGTGACAATGCAATTTGTTATGAAAAGAATTAAAAGAGAGAAATGCAAAACAGAAACATTTGAGGATTTACAGGAGCAATACAACCTGCCGTGTCTGTCCAGGCTTCATCAGAAGGCTAGAAAAGCAGATGTTAAAGGTGGGGTAAGCAATTTTTCAAAAACGCTTTAGAAAACAGATTCGGGCCGAATAGTAAAACAAACTTGTAGCCAATCAGCAGTAAGGGGCGTGTCTACTCATGATGTGGAGGAGAGAGCGTTCAGTGCACAGGATGGACATTAGCCGAGCCGAGCGACAGAAAGATAGAGATGGCGGATAAAAAACAAAAGAGGAAATGTCCGGTGTAGACATGGTGTAACATTGGTTTTGCTTTCTTTCACAGAACTAATCGTTGCCTCAAACACAGAGAAAAGGGCTCTGGCCAACTAGGACACATGTAATGAAGTGAGCTGGTTTATCAGCATCAGTGCTTGAGCTGTCAGTGTAAGTTTCAAACAGGATATCAGACTGTTTCTCAGCTTCCTGCTCAGCCTGAATCTCCTTTCTGTCTGTATCATTCACACTTTACATAGTTGTGTACATGTTCAATTTTGAGGCTTCTGTGTTATTCAAATGATTCATAGGAATGTTTTGCATGAGTTGCATGAGCTTTAAGCAGTCAGCATTGAGATTTGCTGATTTTTTGAAGTCTTGCTTCTAGATCTGTCTTATATAACAGCTTATTATAATCTCAGTGGATGTGATTTTATAGCTCAGATTTTCTGTTTCGTATCCTCGTGGGTCTTCATGGCGGTTTTACAGCTCAGTCACACATATAAATAGACATCTATAATACACCACTGTTCAGATGTTTGGGGTCTGTTTTTAAAAGAAGTCACCATGGCTGCATTTATTTGATGAAAAATACAGTAAAAACTGTAATATTTTGAAATATTATTACAATTTAAAATAACTGTTTTCTATGTTAATATATGTTAAAATGTAATTTATTTCTGTGATGCAAAGATGAATTTTCAGCATCATTACTCCCCATTCTTCAGTGTCACATGATCCTTCAGAAATCATTCTAATATCTAAGTAACATTTCTTCTTATTATTAATGTTATTAATTATTAATTTATTATTATTAAACAGTTGTGCTGCTTAATTTTTTTTTTTTCAGAATTCTTTGATGAATATAAAGTTTAAAAAAATTGCATTAATGAAATAGAAATATTTTGCAACATTATAAATGTCTTTGCTTTCACTTTATTAATTTAATGCATCTTTGCTGAACAATTTGATCGGTAGTGTATATCATTCTCAACCCCTTCTCCTCTCTCGTTCTCAGTATGGCACAGAAGGAAAAGTTGCAGTGTCTCAAAGATTTCCATAAGGACACGCTGAAGCCGTCTCCCGGTAAGAGTCCCGGCACACGTCCCGAAGACGAGGCGGAGGGCAAAGCACCACAGCGGGAGAAATGGGCCAGCAAGCTGGATTTCGTGCTCTCTGTGGCCGGAGGTTTCGTCGGATTAGGCAACGTTTGGCGTTTCCCGTACCTCTGCTACAAGAATGGCGGAGGTGAGTGTGTTTACATGTGTAATATGACAACAAAATATGTTTGAGGTAACACTCTTCAATCTTTGTGTGCTGTAAATAGCTGCTAATGTCACATGCAAACATAATCTTGTGACATTAAAGGGATAGTTTACCCAAAAATAAAACTTCTGTCATCATTTACCCACCCTCAAGTTGTTCCAAAACTGTAAGAGTTTCTTTCTTCTGTTGAAGACAAAAGACAATATTTTGAAGAATGTCGGTAACCAAAAAGTTGATGGTCGCCATTGAATTCCATACTATAAAAAAATACCATGGAAGTCAATAGTTTCCTGCAACTGTTTGGTTATCAACAGAATTTTTATTTTTAGGTGAACTATCCCTTTAAAACCTTTGAGCTCATTGCAAATTTTGTGTGCAAATCTATTCCTATTCTAAAAAGGTAGAACAGTGTTTTATAATACATTTTGACCTTCTGCA
Source organism: Sinocyclocheilus anshuiensis (assembly GCF_001515605.1). NCBI lineage: Eukaryota > Metazoa > Chordata > Actinopteri > Cypriniformes > Cyprinidae > Sinocyclocheilus > Sinocyclocheilus anshuiensis. The sequence goes on from NW_015555768.1 coordinate 354,740, forward strand.
TGATTTACAAGTTCAAATATTAATATATTGTATTCTGTTCTGTGCTAATAAATATTTGTATAAAAACAATCATATTAACACTATATCAGTACTAAATATAAGACTATATTTAGTATTATTTATACACTATTGTATTTAATATTTAGAATTAGCTTTTATTTTATATTTTCAGTTTTAATTTTATTTAAATTTTGTTATGTGCTCTTATTATTTTATTTCTATTTAGCAATTTTTCTACTTTTATTTTAGTTATTTGCCAAGGCAACTTTTTTTTTTTTTCAAGTTTTTCATTTGGTGTTTATATTTTATTGTATTTTATTTAAGCTTTTGCAATGATCAGAAACGATTTTTAATAGTTAACAATAACAAAACTGCTTGCAGATTCAATACCAGTTACACACTTTCAATAGCATCTGTGACATATACTGTTGATTACCATGTTATATTATTAATACACTATAATATTACCATCATTTTTGCATAATATGCAAAACATGAGAAGCTTGTATTTTTGTTAAAGCGCTTTAATTATTTTATACAAAAATCTGTATTATTAAGCTGTAAAATTATATAAATTGTCATTTTTGTGGTAGGACTATTTTTCAAGGTAGTGATGTCCATTGCAATTGCATTACAGCAAGTATAATTTTTGTTGTGTTTCTGGTAATTTCACTTCCTTCAATGTGGTTTTCTTTGCTGGGTTTCTGTATTATGTGCACCTTCCTTATCTTGTGTTGGTGTTTCCAGGTGCATTTCTCATCCCCTACTTCATATTTCTGTTTGGTGGAGGTTTGCCCGTCTTCTTTCTGGAGGTGGCACTTGGCCAGTTCACCTCTGAGGGAGGAATCACCTGCTGGGGGAAACTCTGCCCCATTTTCACTGGTGAGACAAATGGATGAGAGAGTGAAGAGAGAGGATGAGACAGGTCTGACTTTGATGGTATTTAATGACTCATTGGGCTCAAGCACATTTTAATCAGCATAAATCATATTTCATAATGCTCCCATCCCCCCTACCGGCTATTCGTGGTCCCTCACGGCAACATCGACCAATCGGCATGGCCGTTACTGTGATGCACTTTGAGTCTGATTTACTGATGAAGTGGCTTGTTAAATCATCTTCACTCTGACCTGCTTTCAGCATGTGCTGCGGTTGCTAGGCAACACTAGAAGACGCTGTGTTCTGTGCTGTGACTAACACCCCGCTCTGGACATGTATTCTGATCTCCATGGCAACAGCCGTGAGAGGTGACTGAGATGCTTGGGATGGTATCTCCTCTCAGCTCAGGAGCCAAAATGGAGTGGTTGTGTTAGAAGCAGCCGCAATTTGATGAGAAACAACAGGACAGGAGGCGTATGGACAAATATGATCATCCTCATGCGAGGGACCCCCATCCTAAAATTTAAAATCAGCTGTATTTTCATGTAGAAAGACCCTATATACATTATATTTTTTATTTATTACATTTTATATATATATATAATTTTTTTTTTTAATCAAATTTATTTTGTTAGTATCTTATTAATCTTATATTTATTTATTTTTACATATTTATTTAAATCAAAATGTATTTTATTTTAATGTTAGCTAAATCTATTTATTTATTTAATTAGTTGTATTAGTTGATCGTATTAATTTAAAAATGTTTATAATGCATTTCTTATTTTTATTTATTTGAATCACATTTTATTTACTTATTTTTTATCATTTATTTTATTTAAATCGAATTTTATTAACTTTAAATGTATCTATTTTAATCACCTGATTTTGTTTATTTATTTAGTTACTTATTTAATCAAATAATTTTAATTAATGGTATAATTTTAATATTCATTTATTTCAATCAAATGTAATTTTTTTTAATTTATATAACGGCTATATATTCTCATGTAAAAAGACCTGATTAATACTGTGTAAAATATACAACATTTTTTATTTATTAAATTGTACTGTTTTAATAATCTTTTTTTATTTTACATTTCTTTTATTAAAAAATATATTTTATTTTTAGTTTTTTTAAGTTTTTTAGATAGTTTAATCTTATTTTATTTATTTATTTGTACATTTTTACACTGCTTTTCTTATTTTTGTTTAAACCGAATTGTATGTATTTGATCAAGTTTATTCATGTTATTTAAGTAAAATTGTATTTATTTATTTTAATATTTTTTATTTAGTCTTATTAGTTAGTAAAATGTCATTTTTATATATTTTTATTAATCAAATTGTATTATTTTATTTACTTTAATTATTTTAAATGTATTTATTTTAATCAATTAAATAAAATAATTTTATTTATTTATTTATTTTATAACATTTATTTATTCTATTTATTTTAATCAAATTTTATTTATTTTAATCATTTTTATTTAAGCAATTTATTTCAATATATTGAATTAATATATTCATTTATTGTTATTTATTTAAATCAAATTAATTAATTGATTAATTTAGTTAGTTTAATTCAATTTTTATTTATTTATTTTTACATTTTTTACACTGCTTTTCTTTCAACATTTCCATAGACCCTCTAGCACTCCCTTGCAACCCCCTGGGAGTCCCCAGGCCCCATTTTGAAAAGCCCTGTCTTAGGAGATATTTTTATTATTTTGGTTCCTGACCTCTATATGCACACTTGCACGGGCACATCGCTCACGTGGCTGGGCTGTAATTGGCACATACAGTGCAGATGTGTGATATTTCCTGACGGCGTGAGCTCATTGTCCCCTTTCACCCAATGATTATATTCTTAGTCTCACCGACAGCTGACTATTCTCTCATGAACACGTGCATGCATCTACAGTGAAGTCCTGTTCTTACATCCTCAAACGCACGTTTGGCATTCTGTTGTCAGCTGTCACAGCGGCTCCTGGCGAGCGAGCTTGTGGCACTTTGTATTAATTATAGCATAAAACTGGTGTTCTGCCCTTTGACTGCCCTCAACCCTAGAAAAGTTAACACCAAAATTTCAGACGTAGACGTGTCAGCAAACAGGTGAAGCTTCACTGCTCTGAGAATAGAGTCCCTTCAGCTGTGCTTGACTCATTAACACACAGCAGGGCTCTCAGAGAGAACAGCGGCTCTCTGTCTCATAAAGTCTCACATTGCGCTCTGCTTAGATATGGCTCCTCTCGTCAACAAGCTGCATAATTTGAGGTATCATTCATATCTGTCACACAAAGAAAGAGCGACAGGTTACATGCAGTGCAAGTAGTGATGCTTGTCTTATCATTTATGAAATGATATTCAACCCATAATTTGACATTTCTAAAGGGGAAATACGATGCAGGGAGAGACTTGATTTCATTTATCAGGGTATGGTTACACCAGCTGTGTGCAAGTTAGTTGTTTCGCTACTAAATATTTGAGTGCTGATCCATAAAACCCTACATATAAACTAAATATTTAAAGAAGTAGGAGTAACGACAGATTGATTGAATTAGATCAATGAGCTCATGTTTTACCGGACAGACGTCAGTTCTTTGAACAGTGCTGTTGACATTTAGGCCTACAATCATTTATATTTTATAAGAGAGAACATTATATGAATAATGATTACTTAATGGCTCTCGAGCAAGAAATCAATCAAAATTAAAGACTTAAATTAAAAGAAATTTAAAATAAATAAAACAATATAGATAAATATATAAACAAACAAACAAATACATACATAAAATGAAAGCGAATAAAGGTCAAATTTTCCAGGTTGTCGTAGTAGTATTTATTTATTTATTTCTCCTGGCTAATGTTAGATACAGTTATTATTATTTACATATTGAAATATACTATTTAGACTACAATATAGTTACAAACTACTGTTAAAAAGTTTTGAATTACTGTTCAAATGTTTGTTGAGCAGCAAATCAGCATATTAGAATAGTTTCTGGAGGATCATGTGACACTGAAGACTGGAGTAATGATGCTGAAAATTCAGCTTTGCATCACAGAAATAAATTACATTTTACAATATATTCAAATAAAAAAACAGTTATTTTAAATTGTAATAATATTTTTGTTTTTAATATATAGTTCAGTCATAAAACTCTAGATGGCGCATTCTGATGGGGTGTTAACGTAACTGATGATATTCAGAGAGTTAAATGACTTGGCACAAGCTGATTGGTTCATGCTGCATATGCAGCCAATGAGCTTACTGCCTTGCATTTATATGGCTGGCTAGAATTCACTTGAGATTCCTGCAGCGCGCTTTCCGAGTTCTCTGAAACCCTCCACCTTCCCCAGCTCCACCCATATAGATCTGCTACGGGGTTATTTTATATGCTATTTGTGCAGCAGCAGCATGTCTTAAATACTCACGGCACCGTATCGCCATATGCATTGGCAGTAGCAAGTTCCTGTACTTGCTTGCAGCAGCAGCAATAATCTACAACTGCCGCAATAACCAACAGCAGCAGCAACTCAGCAGCAGCGTAGCAGATCTGTTCCGCCAAGACTAAATACATTAACATTGTCATATCCATCACCATGCTAAAATGTTCCGAGAGTTGTCATGATTGAACTTTATTTTTGATGCAGCCTTGGTGAGCATGAGAGATTTCTTTCAAAAACATTTTTTTTTTAAAAACCTAACTTTTAAATGGTAGTGTAAATAAATTTATATATGATATAATTTATATATATTTAGATACAAAATAATTTATATAAATACATTTATATATAATTATAATAAAAGTAAACCAGAACTATATTTTAGGAAAGCAAATAGGGTGAGTTTTGCTTTCATATTGTTCTGTATATCCTTTAGGAATCGGCTACGCCTCGATCATGATCGTGTCTCTGCTGAACATCTACTACATCGTGATCCTGGCGTGGGGTCTGTACTACCTGCTGCAGTGTTTCCAGCACGAGCTGCCCTGGGCTCGCTGCAGGCACAGCTGGAACACCGCAAACTGCGTGGAGGACACCGTCCGCAAGAACAAAACCCTCTGGCTCTCCACCAACGCAGCCAACCTCACCTCGCCGGTCACCGAATTCTGGGAGTGAGTATCGAGCGCATGGGAGTGTGTGCGGGACAGATGCTCTGCGCCCGTTCTCATCACTCTGATCTGGCGTGTAGGAGGAATGTCCTCAGCATCTCTTCGGGGATCGACGAGGTCGGCAGTCTGAAGTGGGAGCTGGCGCTGTGCCTGCTGGCCGTCTGGATCATCTGCTTCTTCTGCATCTGGAAAGGAGTCAAATCCACCGGCAAGGTGAGGGAGAGGATAAGAAAAGTCCACCAAAATGTCATAAGCAGGGATGTAACAGCCATTAAACTTTTAGGAATATCTAAGTTTGTTCCTCCACATTATGGTCATTATATTTTATGACCATAGTGAAAAATGTAGCCGACTGCATAAAATGACCAAGCAGAAGCCAAGTGGTTGTTGCTGGCCTTTCAATAAATCAGATATGAATACTTCATATTAATATTCATAAGTCAAGATTTTCAGTTAGTCCTAGTTCCTTGGTTTCTTTGAATTTGACCATGTGTTTGATTACAGAAGTAGCTAAGAACGACAAAAATTCAGATATTTTTAATGACAGTACTGTATAATTTATATGATATTATATTGCCTAGTGTAACAGGAAGTAAGCAAGATGAATAATAAGAATAAATATATTTTGATCCTTTTTTTTTTTGAAGCACACTAGCATACATGACCATTTGGCGTCAGCAGTAGAATTTTTGAAAGACGTGTCTTTTACTCATCAAGGCTGAATTTATTTGATCAAAAATACAGTAAAAATACAGTGGAAATATTCTGAAATATTATTACAATTTAAAATCCCTGTTTTCTATTTGAATATATTTGAAAATGTAATTGATTTCTGTGCTGCAAAGCTGAATTGTCAGCATCATTAAAACATGATCCTTCAGAAATCATTCTGATATGCTGATTTGACTTTTCTTATTATTATCAGCGTTGAAAACAGTTGTGCTGCTTTATTTTTGTGGAAACTGTGATACATTTCTTTTCAGGATTGTCTAATAAATAAATAAATAGTTCAAAAGAACAGCATTTATTTAAAATAGAAATCTCTTGTAACATTATAAATGTCTTTAATGTCACTTTTGATCAATTTAATTTGTATGAATTTATTTCAAGAAAAAAATATTCTTACTGACCAGCAGTGTATAGATGAGCTCTAAGCTAATAGACATTAACTAGAAACCACAAAAAATGATTTTACGGGGTCTTTAAAAGAATCAAGTTTTTCTAATTAAAAATATAGCCACATCATGTGAAAAGTCACAGCTGTTATAAGACATCCCAAGATAACCAAGGCTTTACACAGTCAACTAAAATGAAATAGATAGAGATACGTTTTGGTGGTGCACATGAAAATGTCACTAGATAGATATTTCTTTCAGTCTAGAAACTGTGTAGGATTATAATCGCAGACACACACTGAGTCTCATTCATGAAACACGAGCAGAACTGATTTGTGTGTAAATCATTTGTAAAACCATTCAATTCAATGCAGCGCTTTACGAAAGAATGAGCGAATTACACAGAAATCCATTCTGCGCGTGTGCACATTCACAAGCCTTCCTTTCAGAGTTTGTGGTACTCAGTGGGTTTCATTTGTGAATATGGCTTGCTTTATGTAGGTGTATAATTATTTTATATTCATAATGGAAATCCACGAACCCCTCTGGCCTCTTCTCGGTCTGTCTGTAGGTGGTCTATTTCACAGCGACGTTTCCTTTCCTCATGCTGATTGTGCTGCTGGTTCGCGGTGTGACTCTGCCTGGTGCTGCCGAGGGCATCAAGTTTTACCTTTACCCCGATCTGACCCGCCTAAAAGATCCCGAGGTATTGAGACAGACAGAAAGAAATCTTTGTGCATTGTTGTTTTGCATTTGATGGAAATGTGATGTAGCAAACTGAAATCTCTGTCTCTGTGGACTGATGTAGGTGTGGATTGATGCAGGCACTCAGATCTTTTTCTCTTATGCTATTTGTCTTGGTGCAATGACATCACTGGGAAGCTACAACAAGTACAAGTATAACTGTTACAGGTAAGGACTCGCATGTTTTTATGTTTATATGCTGTCTATTTATTGTACAGATATTGTGTGTGTGTTCAGGGACTGCATGCTGCTCGGATGCCTGAACAGCGGTACCAGTTTTGTGTCAGGCTTTGCCATCTTCTCTGTCCTGGGGTTCATGGCTCAGGAGCAGGGCGTGGCCATCGTCGATGTGGCCGAATCAGGTAATGCTCAGGGTCAAAGGTCACCAACCTGCTCACACAGAACTCTTGGAATGAGAGGGAGAAAGATAATTTATGGTTGTCATTGATTTTATGTGCTATATGTTATATCAAGCTCTTTCAACAGCATTTGGGGCACCTTGTCAATTATCACAGAAATTAATTTAAATGATTCTCTCAAAAAAACAGCAATATGTATTTTAAGTATCCATGTGCAAATTATGTGAAAGTTATCTCATTTTATGCAGTTCAGTTACCATATGTATAAAGTCATGAAATTGTTTAAAGTTAAGACTTCACACTATAGCCTATTAACTTGTATAATTTTTGAAGAGTTTGGTTCCAAAACGCTATAAATCCATTTGGTTAAAATTGTGTTTTCTTTACCAAGAAAGTGGCAAGATGAAAACCACTAATTTCTGTTTCAAACTTTCACATAGCATCTTTAGGTTATAATAACATGAAAAATTCTAATCCAGATTTTGATTTTCAAAGATTTATTATAAAAACTGATTTTTTTCCCCCAAAAAATACAATAAATCCATGACACGTTTTTTTTTTTTTTTTTTCCAAAATGCAATAAATCCATTGAATCAATATAAAAGTTATTTTTCATATTGAAACTGTTGAAAATACACAACAAAGTAAGTTGATCCACATATGACAGCCTCTGAACTTGGTCAATACTAATCTTATATACAGGCACTGGACTAAAAATACATTCAATCAGTCATCGCTCCCAAAATGAATTCATCTTGTTAATGCTATAAATTAATTACAGCAATAAAAGAAAATTTCATCATGAACAAGAACATGAACAACAATATCACATTAGACCACAGAAATTTCAAAATGACATTTCCCTTACATTCAACTTCCAAAAGTGCATTCATCTTTGCCATGTTACATTCATTTAGTTGACTAGTGCTATATGCTGTATTAACAAAAACATTAATGGCATTAATAAAAGCACTTACACTGACAATATCGCGTTCATAATCGAATGTGATTCATCTGGGATTATGAACGCGATAGTGCATAGCTTGTCAGTGATCTACAGCTCTGTGTATTAAATGCCGCTCCATCTGAAAGCACGTGATGGAGATTTACTACTAATCACAGAACCGGCTTTACTGACGAGATGCGCATGACAATCACATGCGATTTATCCTGCAGCCCTAATTTTTTTGTTTGTTTGTTGATCACAAAGTACAAAGTAGATGAGGAAAACTAGGATGCCGGGTGTATTCAAAGCGCCGCCATTACTGTCTAGAGTGCGTGGAGTGGTGCACTGTGATTGGTTGAGCGGATGTATCGCATTCTGCAGAGAAGGGAGACTGGCGTTTGTCGTGGTTTGGAAAGAAAGGGAGAAAACATGACAGAATAACACGGCGGATATCGCAATTTGCACAAAATTAAAAATGGACTTTTCAATGCCAACCAGATACAATACTGAATTTGGCAGAAACTCAATTTAAAAAAAAAAAATGCCGTTTATTGCGTTTTGGAACCAATCTCTTCATTTAAAAAATATAATATAACTCACAAATATAAGCCTTGTTGCAACATGTGTGTTAATTTATATACATATACACAGGGGTGCACATAAGTTTTTCAGTCTGCACACAGTGTGACCCATTAAATATAACTATAAAAAGTTAATTAATAATAGTAATAATAATACTATTGCACTTTATTGAGTTAGTTTTAAAAAAATAAAAACAATAAACAAAATAGTTAAAAACTGAGTATTAAAAATACAATTATTATTTGTGTACTATTATTTTATAGTACACGTAACAATACAATGCTAATATATATATATATATATATACAGTGGGTACGGAAAGTATTCAGACCCCCTTCAATTTTTCACTCTTT
>NW_015555768.1:363858-364301 GCF_001515605.1 Sinocyclocheilus anshuiensis
GCAAATGGCTGCAATATAACAAAGAGTGAAAAATTTAAGGGGGTCTGAATACTTTCCGTACCCACTGTATATATATGAATTTTCATAATTTCCAAACCTAAAATCAGCAAGCTTATATTTTGATGTGTTGCCGGCAAGTAAGTATATGCGTTGTCGTGTTTAGCGCTGCCAAGTGAAGCGCGTCAGTGAATGAAATGTCTGTTTTTTTATTTTGCTGTGAAACCGGCAGCTCATAGCCTAGATTTATGCTTTCATTTTGAATGGAAATCTTACAGTATTACAGTTAGTCCGTCTGAAACAGTGATTGTGAATTAACAGCTGTCAACCATGGTGCGCAAATGAGCGGTCTGAACATTTACACAGCGCATTTTTTATTTTGGTCGCACATGCGCACCCCTGTATATATACACACACACACACACACACACATTATATCTATCTAA
>NW_015555768.1:364315-370328 GCF_001515605.1 Sinocyclocheilus anshuiensis
AAAAATTAACATTCTGTCATTTACTCTCACTCATGTCGTTCCAAACCTAAATGACTTACTTTCATTTTTGCTAAACAAAAAAAAATAATATAGAAGTCATTTTTGGGTGAACTATTTCTTTAAGACAAACTAACCACTGAAACATAATTGGAAACTCCATTAAGTCTCCCGAGCTACCTCTGAGTAATAAAATGATCCTCTGGGTGGTGTGACATATGAGTGTCCTGGTGTTGGAATGAAAGACTGCAAACATTGAGATGGTTAAGCGTGCGGCGGATCACATTTCCTTTTGCGTATGTGTGTGTAAAATTACACCTACATCACACACACACACACACACCAGCAAAGACACTGAGAACAACAACGGTGTGGATATAAATAAGGGTGCCATTATTATAAATGTCATTCACTCTCCAGTAGGCAATGAAAAGATGTCCAAAAAGATTTATAATCCCTCAGGCTATGTGCTGAAGCACGTATGTTTTTGAGTTTCCACAGTTCAGGGTAAAATGTGACCATTGTTTGTTCGTTAAGACTCTTTACCTTAGATGACTTGCCCTATTAAAGCAGTGTTTTTTGAGAAAATGTTCATTAGTGATGTTTATTTAATGTTTTGTTTGTTTGTTTGTTTAATCAGGGATAATCATCATAAAGTTTTTTTATTTTTATTTCAGTCCTCATACACAATTTCACAATAATGATACATTATTTTACATAATAATTGAAAAAATGTAGCCTGAAGCCTTATTTTACTTACCCTTTTCTTTTTTATAAGAAGCGTCAATTCCACTACTAAATTCTAAATTTAACCTAAACTAAAAGATACAAAAACAAAACAGTTACTTAAAGGAATGAAAGTTTGCTGAAAATGTACTCACCCTCAGGCCATCTAAGCTGTGAATGAGTTTGTTTCTTCATTGAGAGTTCAAACTGCTTAAAAAACCTCACAATGATCCACATGACTCCAGTCCATCAGTTAACATCTTGTGAGTGAAAAGCTGCGTGTTTTTAAGAAACAAATCGATTAAGACATTTTAACTTTAAACCATCACTTCTGGCCAAATACAAGTTCATAATCCATAATGACACTTTCTCATGTAATGCAATATGCTAAACAGTCATTAAAACACAGAAAATCAATGTCAATCTCTAAACATGATGAAATGACAACACTAACAGTAACTAGTACCGCAATTCATTTATCATTTGCTGTTACTGCAAGAGCTCAGGCTTGAGCATGGATGGGTTTAACATTTTTAATGTTTATGCATTTTAAAGTTTGGTCTGTTACTGGTTTATGCTGGTCCTTAGCTGGTCATTTGCTGGTCCTAAACTGGTCTGAGCAGCTTAAGACCAGCACATGACCAGCATAAACCAGCAAAGGACCAGCTCAAACCAGCAAAGGACCAGCTCAAACCAGCAAAGTACCAGCTCAAACCAGCATCCCAGCTTCAAAACATACCTAACCAGCATATGCTGGTTTTTTCAACAGGGGTGATCGCATCTTTATAACTATTTTGTCAAACAAGGCCTTAACCAGGCATAACATCATACAGCAACAAGTGACAAAAGTGCTCTATTCCAGGTTCATTTTTTTTTGAATGGAATATAAAGTTAGTTGAAATTAGATTTATTGTATCCAAACAAACACAACAAGTGACCAGTGACAGGTCATTACAGCAGCTTATATATTTTTTCAGTAAGCACACAGTTTAAGTCACAAGTACTTACCAGTGTTGTTATTATCAACTAAAACTAAAACAATTCAAAATCATTTTCATTAACTGAAATAAGCTGAAATAAAATATAAATATTAGATGAAAAACAAAACAAAAAAAATTTAAAATGAGAAATAATTAATAAATTAATAAAAAATGAATAAATAAAATAATAAGTACTAAAATTACTAAAAATGACAGAAATATATTTCAGCTAAATAGAATTTTTTTTTAAAAAGTAATAAAAATAACCAAAGCACATAACAAAATTACTCAAATTAAACTGAAAACTGAAAAAACTGAAAAAGTAAACTAACTGTAATAGATCAATTTAAGTTGAAGTACTAAAATGGGTACAAATTCAATATAAATTAATTATTTATAATTAAATAAATAATTTATTATTATTATAAATTCTATCAAAACAAACTAAAAATGACAAATGCACTAAACCTAAAATGAAAATGAAAACTGAAAATATAAAAATATGTAAACTAACTGAAATCAATAAGTTTAAGTTGAAGCACCAAAATTACAAAAACGTATAAATAAAGGCTAAAAAAGAGAAAAACAAATAAAAAGTAATAAAAACTACCAAAGCACTTAAACTAAAATTAAAAAGAAAACCGAAAATATACAAATGATAGAAAGTATTAATAAATACTACAGTGGTACGTAAATAATTCTCAAATAGCACTGGTACTTCTTGAATCAGTTCCATCGCATGTGTGTTTTTTCTGCCATCAGTTTGTAGAAGTGGAGGGTCAGATCACCTCTCTGGTGGACCTGTACCCATCCCTCCTAAGGAAGGGATACCGGAGAGAAATCTTCATCGCTGTGATCTGCGTCATCAGTTACCTGCTGGGACTCACCATGGTCACTAAAGTAAGAGAGGGCGAGACAGAGGAGTGTGTTGTATTTATTCGGGGTGTTTGAATGCTGAATGTATGTCTGTCTCTCTCAGGGTGGCATGTACGTCTTCCAGCTGTTTGACTACTACGCCGCCAGCGGTGTGTGCCTTCTCTGGGTTGCATTCTTTGAATGTGTTGCAGTAGCCTGGGTTTACGGTAAGTGTTCACTAGTGCTCGACTTTTCTACTCCACCTCTATAATAAACTTATACAAAATCAGTCAATCATATTTTAATTCATTTGGTATTATATAAATAGATCATTTCTAGTTTTAAAGGATATTTTATAATAACTGAAGGCTTTTTATTTTAATTTAATTTAGTTTTTATTTATTTTTTATTGTAATTTTATTGAACTTTTTCTTCATTTTTCTCTTAATTATTTAAGAAAAACGTTAATTCAGACTTTAATACATGTATTTAAAAAAACTGTTAAAATCAGTGAATTTCTACTTTTTTAAGGAAATAAATATTTCGATCATATAATTCATTTGTATACTGATTTTTCAAAAAAAAACAATTTTTGAGGATTTTAATTCCTAATATATACACATTTTAAAATGTTTAAAGTTCAAAAATGTCCATTATATACACTACCATTCAAAAGTTTGGGGTCAATATGATTTTTTTTAAAGAAACTGATCATTTTATGCAGTAAGGATGCCATAAATGTATCAAAAATGACAGTAAAGACATTTATAATGTTACAAAAGATGTCTATTTCAAATAAATGCTCTTGGTGGAAATTAAATTGAAGTTTAATTTTCAATTGTAATAATATTTCACAATATTACTCTTTTAACTTTATTTTTGATCAAATAAGTGACTTTCAAAAGCATTAAAAAAATCTTACTGCCCCCAAATTTTTGAATGCTGGTGTATTAATATACATATGAACCTAAAATCATCATGTTGATACATAAAAGAGCTCATGGATGTTGTGCATCACATGGCCAGATACACAAATCATCAGAAAAATCACTGAGGTTTCAAGGTATTTGAGTGTGAATGTGACCATAAAAGAGTCATGTGATGAAACTACGGTGGCCGAGAAGTGCTAAACAAATCACAATTCTGAAAACAAAATAACAAATTACAAATGCAAATGCAAGCCTAAAAAACAAAATAACAATTCAGAAAGCACAACAACAATTCAGAAAACATTATAACAAGTCAGAAAACACAATGACAAATTCGAAAACAAAATAACAAGTCAGAAAACACAACGACAAATCAGAAAACAAATGAACAAGTCAGAAAACACAACGACAAATCAGATTATTGAAAATAAATGCCTTTACGATGTGATACGAGATTTGAAAAGGGAGGGAAAAAAAGTTTGGCAAAAGGTGGGATCGAACCCAGGTCGATCGCGTCAAAAAGCCAATGACAAGCGCTTACCCATCTGCGCCACTGGAACTGGTGTTTTACAGCCACTTTTAACTAAATGTAAATAGACACCTCGTATTTTTTATTCCATAGTAAGGGCAATTCATACAATACATTTAAACTGAGCTACTTTAATACCATCTCCGAACTTTCTACCACGACTCTGCTGTTCTTCGGCTGGTTCGTCCCTGTATACGTTGATTGACAGATGTCTCGTCCAGTCAGCGGTGAGTAATCCCAAACCAATGGTGCTGTCTCAAACTATACCTATCTCTTCCGGTTTGTCTGATTTGTCGTTGTGTTTTCTGACTTGTTAATTTGTTTTCGGATTTGTCGTTGTGTTTTCTGATTGTTATAATGTTTTCTGAATTGTTGTTGTGTTTTCTGAATTGTTATTTTGTTTTTTAGACTTGCATTTGTGTTTGTAATTTGTTATTTTGTTTTCAGAATTGTGATTTGTTTTGCACTTCTCGGCCACTGTATGAAACACTGTAAACAGTCATAAACACACACTATATGCACTATTATTAAACGGGTGTCTCTTCAAAAACTGTGGTCACTTGTGTTTACAGCATAAATCCTGAGCTCATTTGTAGCATCATGCCTCTTATGATCTTTGCATTAAGCTCATTAATGTTGCTCAATCAACAGTCTAAGAATGTCTGCGGAGATTAATCTTATATAATCTTATTTAGTCTTATATAATCACATCAGTCCTCGGGGCTTACTTCAGATCTCTATTTTTCATCCCGAGTGGCCCCACATGAAATCTGCATACTTTTCCTCATGTTTTCAGTGTTGATGGTTCGGAAAAACCCAACAAAAAAAGAAGGATCACAGCACAAATCTTGACTGCATGTGTGCGTTTGCAGGGGCTGATAATTTCTACGATGCTATAGAGGACATGATCGGCTACAGACCCAACAGCTGGATGAAATGGAGCTGGATGCTGATCACACCCGTCCTTTGTGTTGTACGTGTGCAAACACAATTCATGCTTGAGAAATATGGCCAGCAGCAATGGTTTGTGATTATTCCCATCTTTCCATTTCAGGGTTGTTTTGTCTTTTCATTGGTGAAATACAAGCCGCTCACCTATAACAAGTTTTACGAGTATCCTGATTGGTCCATTGGATTGGGTTGGGCTCTTGCGCTGGCTTCTATGATTTGCATCCCAATGATGGTCGTCATCAAAATCATCCAATCAGACGGCTCCCTGATAGAGGTGAGAAATTCATGAACTGCACGTAAAATACGTCAAACATACAAATTGGCATTTTGATCATATATTTTTTTTATTAGAAAAGTACAATATATCTGACATTAGGATGATTCTTAAGTTAGAGCAAAACTTGTCTAGACATTCTACATATAAAGAAGTATTTTATAGAAAAACAGTCATTTTAGATTTAAAGGATTATTATAATAATTTAAGGCTTTTTATTTTCATTTATTTTCATTTTCATTTTAACTTAAAAAAAAGTTAATTTAGACTTTTTTTTTTTACTTCCCCTCAATAGTAAATGTAAAAACAACTGTTAAAATCTGTGAATTCTAATTTTTTTTCTAAAATCATAAAAAAAAGAAGAAAAAAAAAAAGCAATCTATATGATTGACAAAATCTATTTTGTCAATCATATTTTAATTAATTTGGTATTGTATACACAGATAATTCTTAGAAAAACAGTAATTCTTGTTTTAAAGGTTTTTATTGTTTTATTCAATTTTAAAATTTTCTCTTATTTTTTTTTATAAAAAAGCGAATTCAGAATTATCTAAGCCCCCTCGATAATAAATGTGTAAAAAATGTTGAAGTCAGGGAATTTCTACTTTTTCATGAAAAGAAATTTGTCAATCATATATAAAAATTTTTGCTATTATATAAATAATATATGTATTGTATTGTATAAATAATTTAAAGAGGCATTCTAGTTTTAAAAGATACACATACACACATACACATATATATATATATATATTATTATTATTATTATTAT
>NW_015555768.1:371682-382711 GCF_001515605.1 Sinocyclocheilus anshuiensis
AATGTAAAGCGCTTTGAGTGCCTAGAAAAATATATATATATATATTATTATTATTATTATTATTATTATTATAACTTAAGGCTTTTTATTTTTATTTTAATAGTAACATTTCTTTAAAATGTAAGAAAATAAGTTAATTACTTCCCCTCTACAATAAATGTATTTTAAAAACTGTTAAAATGTGTGAATTTCTACTTTTTTTAAAGAAAAGAATCATATTTGAATTCATTTGGTATAGATATTGGTATTCCAAAAAAGACTATTATTTGCTAATTTTAATCCATACGTTTTATTTTTGATTCAATGTCAATGCTGTCAAGGTTATTTTTAAATAGGTTTATAATATCATCCATGATTTCACTTCTGGGTCATAAAATCTGCTATCGTCTTAAAATCTATGTCACTGCATTTGTAATTTTTAATGATAGTCTTGAAAACGTCCTCAAATCAATGGATGTGTTGTGTTCAGCGGATCAAAGCCGTGGCGGCGCCGGTTAAAGGAGGCGCAAGCTCTCGTCCGAAGGAGTACAGCCAGAAGAACAGCGAGCTGCTTCACCCACTGGACCCCAACGGCATCCACACCTTCACCAAACACAGCCACACCATCATAGAAACTACTATGTGAGGCTCTCTAAGAGAGATTCCCATATTCTCCCGCTCCTGTCCTCTATATGGGAGATCCTGTTTTCCTGTTGTCCCGCTCCCTTCCCCTCCATTCCTCTCTCTCGCTCTGCACTAGTGCGTTTTTATGAAATGATTGTAGGATTTGTATTCTGATTGTAATCAATGGTATTAGCATTAATGCTGATATTGTAATAACCTGATGTGAGCTTGCTGTCTGGGGCGGTTTGTTTAATCTGTAGTGTTTCACATTAAGCTATGTCCTAACCAGGAACGACAGGATTTACCGCTCATCGCATTATGATTTCTTTCATATTTTGGAATTTTGGTCCTACAGAGCCACAATGAGACATTTTGCTTTCTATTTTGGTCCTGTCAATCTGAATAGCCCCGCCAACAACAAAAATTGTCTTAAATTTTCTCTTATTTTTATTTTTTTATTTTTTTAAATATTATTTTTAAGTGAATTCAGACTTTTCTACTTCCCTTCAATAATACATTTATTAAAAAGACTTAAAATCAGGAAATGTCTACTTTCTTCAAGAAAAGATATAATTTAATTAATTCAGATTTTAATTCATTTGGTTTGGTTTGGTTTGGTATACATAGATTCCCTTTTTAAAAAAAAAAAAAAAACATTTTTAATGTTCACACTAAATCTAAAACAAAATTTTAAAATAGGATTATAATATCATCAATAATTTCAGTTTTGGGTCATAACAACAACAAAAAAGGGCTATCAAAATAAATTCTTTTTATAATAGTCTTGAATACCAATTCATTCACTCAAATGAATGTCACAGCGAAATCTCATTGGTCCAAAATCCTGCTCCGCGTAGATTTACATACATAAACCATCAATTTTTTTCTGATTTTGTTGCTTTGCATTGCATTTTACTGTGTATGATGACTTTTATTGTGTCGCACCTGGTTAGAATGCAATTCATCAGCAGAGCGAACGAGTTTTAGCTTCATTTTTAGGAAGTCTCACTGTAAAACAGCAACCATCTAAATGTGACATACGCTACATTATGACGTCCGTCAGTGGTTGTGGCAGTAACTCTTGTTCGATGAGGTTCTTAAATGTTCTTTGTCTTGAAAAAAAATGAATGTACCTCCGCTTTGAGCGGACGCGGTGCACAGACATGCACACACACGTAAGACATAAGCAAACCTTAACACTCTGTCCTTTCACTCTCCTTGAACCATAGTGATCACTGCCATCACACACACCGAGCCACTGAGTTCCTCTAACACTGTACAGCTGTGTTCACTAATAGAAGAATCATTTGATGCACTATTATAAGCATCATTTACTTTTGGTTTGGTTTGGTTTGGTATACATAGATTCCCTTTTTAAAAAAAAAAAAAAAACATTTTTAATGTTCACACTAAATCTAAAACAAAATTTTAAAATAGGATTATAATATCATCAATAATTTCAGTTTTGGGTCATAACAACAACAAAAAAGGGCTATCAAAATAAATTCTTTTTATAATAGTCTTGAATACCAATTCATTCACTCAAATGAATGTCACAGCGAAATCTCATTGGTCCAAAATCCTGCTCCGCGTAGATTTACATACATAAACCATCAATTTTTTTCTGATTTTGTTGCTTTGCATTGCATTTTACTGTGTATGATGACTTTTATTGTGTCGCACCTGGTTAGAATGCAATTCATCAGCAGAGCGAACGAGTTTTAGCTTCATTTTTAGGAAGTCTCACTGTAAAACAGCAACCATCTAAATGTGACATACGCTACATTATGACGTCCGTCAGTGGTTGTGGCAGTAACTCTTGTTCGATGAGGTTCTTAAATGTTCTTTGTCTTGAAAAAAAATGAATGTACCTCCGCTTTGAGCGGACGCGGTGCACAGACATGCACACACACGTAAGACATAAGCAAACCTTAACACTCTGTCCTTTCACTCTCCTTGAACCATAGTGATCACTGCCATCACACACACCGAGCCACTGAGTTCCTCTAACACTGTACAGCTGTGTTCACTAATAGAAGAATCATTTGATGCACTATTATAAGCATCATTTACTGTAAGATGATCTGAGAGCTGATGATTATCAACACCACGCAGGGCCGTTTGGCAGCACTTTACTAGCTGTTCATGTACAGCGGGGGTATATATATATATATATATATATATATAATTTTTTTCATTTTATTTAACTTTCCTAAATGTTTTTGTTTTAAAGAAAAGTTAATTCAAACTTTTCGACTTCCTCACTTATATAAATTTATTAAAAACCTGTTAAAGTCAGCAAATTTCTACTTTTCTTCAAGAAAATAAATGTATCAATCATATTTTAATTCATTTGGTATTGTACACATAGCTTTTTTTAAAAGACTTAAAGAATGAATAAAAATCTATTTTTTAGATGTTTTATTTTATATTCAATGCTTTTTGTTGTTGTTTTAGATTAATGCTAAAGAGCATGACATGCAGACAAAAATATGTGACCATGAATTAAGAATTTGTTCCCTTGTTTTAGTCAAATCATGTCCACAAATGAATCCGTTCCCTCATTTTAATTCAATCAAAATAGGGAATGCGTTAGTACAGCGTGACCTCAATTTAATAAAATGAGGGAATGAATAAATAAGTTGTGGGAACAATTTCTTAATTTGTGAAAATGATTGAACTAAAACGAGGGAATATATTCCCACATATTATGTGCAGGGCTCTGTATGAATTGTGTATATATTCATTTTTCGGATCGTTTTCTTTGTGAATTATATACTGTATCAGCATAATAATTTGAGGAAAAAGCTGACATGAACAAAACCTGATGAGCATCTTGTGCATCAGTGGACTGTCTGTACAAAGTCACATGATCAATATCACTAATTCACTTGCATTTGATTAGTGACCTAGATATAGTGCATCATTTTTTTTTATTCCAATCAAATTCATTGATTTTGATGGGAATCATCCATTTTGATTCCCAGGCATTTCAGACGTTTGGAGGCCGCTGTATATCACATGATTTAGCACAGCCAAACTCGCTCACAATCACCAAACCATCAGCTTTCAGAATGAACGCAGGAAACCTGGGCTTTATGTCTAAGTACGAGATTGTCTCTTTAGCCTTAAAACCTCCAAATATTCAAGCTAATCACCAACAGCAAAGAACTGCCCCTCATAATACTTCTGTGTCCTTTACCTTCGACCACCCAGCCTCCATAAATACTGTCCCCTCTGACCCCAGCGACTTTGTACACATCAGCTCATCCGACCTGCCCTTTGACCCCTGAACCCTTCTAGATTTAGCTAAACCCTCTGACCTATTTCCACCCATCTTGAGCTAACTGTTCAGTGTTTGCTCATTTGTAGTATTTTCATTTATCTAAAATTTGCCTTTTTGTATTTAACCATTTTATACTGTACCTGATGTGATTGGTCATTTGCCTATATTTTTTCTGAATGTATTCAGAACTTTATATTTAAACGTTTATTAGTTGTCAACCTAAATGCAACTTGCAGTGTGCAATATTTGTAAACAATTGGCTTTGTCCATTTCTTAATATAATCTCAGCTGGAAAGTACTGTAATATGATGAAAACAGGAAATTCAAGATCAGATTTTTCATTCACATGTTGCTGTACTGTAAGGTAACTTGATTAAACAAAAACAAAAAAATCTTGTAAAACCAAGGTTTTGTGACAGATACCATTCTAGATGCACATTGCATCTTTCAGACAAAATAAAAATGTCCAATCTTGGTATGTGTTGTGTAAAGTCTGTTCAGAAACGTCTATGCCTGCTCTTTGATATTCTGTACCAGAATGGACCGGGATGTGGAGGTTGATGGTCAAGTTCACATCACGTCCTGACAGGCACACGTGCTGGAACGACAGCGAGAGATCCCAACATGCACCTGTCTTCAGTTTAAGCTTGTTTCCTTACCACAGACAGGGTTACACACACACACACTGGTTTTTAGCCTTTATTTTCTTTAAAAAAGGAAATGATCATTTCTAACCCAAGAATATTAAATGTACATCTTATTCATAGCATTCTACATATTTAACATCCAGGAAAAAGGGTTTATACACAGAATAGAGGATTGTGGGTAAACAATATACAGAGATGGATCTGCTTTTAAAAGTTAGACTTAAAACAAGCTCCTTTGAAGGACTTCACTTCAAATCTGAATTTACTCCTGGTTTGTATCAGGACATAAAGACATAAAGCGCCTTATGATACGCAAATGACATCACCGAACCGCGTCACATGCACCTGAAACATTCATATCAAGACGTCACTCTTGGAAAGGGTAAAATTGTAGCTTCTCATTAAGAAAAATTCAAAAAATCGATTGTCAAACTGTCATGGTTTTGATCTCAGAGAAAGATTTTTATCGTCTGAACAGACAACGGATGGCTTGAAGTTTCTGTGTTTTGTGAAAACCTGCATCCACATCAAAGTGGTCTTGTTGACAGCAGAAACTAATAGAGTGTGTTATTCATTTATAATACAAACAAAAGTGGCATGTATGAACAAAGTGTACAAACGAAAGTCACGTGCCACTGTGAATGGTCAAATCAACTTTGAAGATGTGGCTTGTTTGGTGCGGGATGATTTTAAAAAAGCATGAAAAATCAGTAGTGGGTCCTCACTTGTGAGAAAAAAAAAGTTTGAAAATGATCAAATACATATTGACAAAGTAGTGCTAACGTGTCCACTGTGCAGTTGAGAGAGAGAACCATTTGTGTGAAACTGAAAATTGTGCTCTGTGTTTGTGTTGCTCATCAGAGGTCAACTCTTCTCGGATTGTGTGCAGAAACCACAGACAGTTTAGAAGGGTCCTGACAGTTTTTAGGTGGCCAAACGTGTGCCTGAGCGAGAGGGTTTCTGCTAATGACCAGCTGCAGATGCTCTCCGGCCTCTGTGATCAACGGCACAGCTAGACAACAGTTAAAATCACGTGTCCGTGCGTGATTGACCTGTTAAAAATAGTCAGAAACAAAATCAGTAGATTTAACTCCCGAGATTTAAAAAGTCATTTATTGCTGTGATGCAAAGCTGAATTTTCAGCATCATTACTCCAGTCTTCAGTGTCACATGATCCTTCAGAATCATTCTAATGTGCTGATTTCCTGCTAATGAAACATTTCTCATCAAATGTTGAAAGCAGCTTCATTTTTGTGCAAACTGTGATGCATTATTTATTTTTTTTAGGATTCCTTGATGAACAGAAAGTTCAAAGAACAACATTTATTTGAAACAAATCTTTTGTATCATTACAAATGTCTTTACTGTCACTTTTGATCAATTTAATGCATCCTTGCTGAATAAAAGTATTAATTTCTGTCAGGACCACTATCGTCAAAGATGATTGACAATTAGCATACAGTTTGGATTGGCGGTATGGTTCTGTTCTGGGCAAGAACTCCCTGCGCATCCATGCAGCCTAGCATGGATGAGAGCAGGGAGAGCAGCGATAACCACCCCAGGGTAAACAGAACAGAACCAACATAAATGTATTGCAGATATCGTTAAAGTTCAATAATTTTATGTACACATTTTAGAATTAGTCTGAATCAAAGGAGAATCAGAAGGCTGAATCCTGACTGACAGAGGAGGAACTGGGGATGGAGGAGGGTAATTAGCTATTGAGCAATGCGAAAACTGCTGATAATACTGAGGGACCTTATATATGAATGCTTAGATAGGTGTCGTATTCCCATAGGTAGACGGGGATCAGCTGAAAGTCAGCTGATGCGAGCTTGACTAACTTGACCTGCCAGAACTAACGCTACGCTTGATTTCTTTAAAAAAAATAATAAATCTTACTGACCCCCTTAAGAAAACTGTCAAGGTAAAAGGAACAGTTCAACCTTCTAGAACACAGACGACATGAGGGTGAGTAAATAGTGACATTTTCCATTTTGAGGTGAACTATTCCTTTAAGAAAAGGTCAGCCGGTAGAATACGTCACCTGTAGAATACGGTCATATGGGCGTAACCCAGCTTGGTCCGCAGGCCCATCTGGACGGATCATGTTCACATAAACACCCTTTTCCAGCAGACCGTCGGACACGCTGAACCCAAAATCCCTGCTGTCAACATCCTTCTGCATACAGATCTTGAGACAGAGGGAGACAATGAAGATCTGACAGGCATTCAGTTGTGATTTCAACCGCTGGGAAAGTGAACATTACCTTATGAAGCTCTAATGGCATTGATGGGCTGGTGTCCTTCATGTCTTCCAGTACAGCGGTGTTCTCTGAGGTCCTCTCTGGGCTCAATGAGAGAGCTTTGGTCCTGCCTTCATTCTGCTTCTCGCTGTCTTCTCCTAAACTCAGCGTGCTGCCTGACATTATAGTAGCCTACAAAGAAAATATAACACACTCCAATACAAACTGCACCACATTTGGAATGACATGCGGGACTAATATGAATGATGACGTTTGCGGTCGGTCTTGTTCTATTAAGAGATTTAAATACTCTTTGATTTTGGTTACTTGTATCGTTGTAAAGATTTTGGTTAAAAAATGACTTATTTTATGCCCTTCTGTTCCCCAAGGTTGCATTTATTTGATCAAAAATACAGTAAAACAGTATAAATAGTGATATTGTGAAATATTACAATTAAAAATAAATGTTTTCTAGTTTAATATATTTAAAAATATAACTTATTCCTGTGATGCAAAGCTGAATTTTCAGCATCATTACTCCAGTCTTCAGAAATCATTCTAATATGCTGATTACTTTTGGTTAAAAAAATTATTTTTTATCTTGGTAAAGATTTTGGTCGAAAATGACTTACTGTATATCATGGTAAAGATTTTGGTTTAAAAAAAATCCTTATATCTTGGTAAAGATTTTGGTTGAAAAATCCTTATCATGGTAGAGATTTTGGTTTAAAAAAATCATATCATGGTAAAGATTTTGCTCAAATCACATGTCATGGTAAATATTTTTGTTGAGAATTACTTCTATCATGGTATAGATTTTGGTCATGTTGCCCACCTCTACGTAACAAACTGGGAGTGGCTAGAAAGCCAAAACATAATGATTTAACAATCAAAGCACATAGACTGTATATAAAGTGTTGATAAAGAGTCGATTCACCTCAAGTTCCCGCAGGATTTCCGATTGGCCGCAGGTCTCCAGGTCCTGAAGAGCTTGTGACCAATAGTTCTCCTGAGCATCTCTATTGTTGTGGCTGTGACAGCGTGCGGGACTGACAGATCTGTGTCAATGCAAAGCAACCTGGGTAATGTAAGGCCAGGTGTACTATTGGAAACGGAGCTCTCTCCCTCTTTATAAAACTGTACTGTACGGCATGATTGGAACAGTCACTGTGCACTGTTCTCAGCTGCGGTTAGAGAAAGAGAAACACACACTGATGTGTCTGAAGAGGCCGTGCACTAATTCAGGAGATAAAATGATAAAAATGAGCGATAAAAAAGAAGCAGACAAGGGCGGATGACAGCGAGTGGCCCATGGATGATTAGTAAGGCAGACGAGAGACAGAAAACCTGAGAAAAAATAGAGAAGAGAAGAGTAGGAGCATACAGACTATGGAAGCAAACAGGCTAGTATTGTATGTTGACTGTGTGCATCTTGAACAAGCGTTTAGCCACAGAAACTAAAACCGCAACAGAAAAAGCGTATGCCATAAAGGATTTACAAAGAAAGGCCATTAACTTTCCACTGATCATCAAAATTACATATAATCACCATCAAATTGTCTAATTTAACAAATATGTGTGAATCTCATACTGTAAAAAAAAATTTATACCTGTATTACGGGACATTAATCGCTTACATACATAAATTTCCATTTAAGTACAATTTTTTTAGTACTTGCTGTTGTCACTTTTAGTTACTTCAGTTTTGTAATGTTTAAGACTTCATTTAAAAAATCTCATGTAAAAGTCAGGTGACACTAACTGCATTGCAGTCCCGACACTGTGCTCTAGATATCACATGTGAGCCTGCTGCTCAAGATGTCAGAAGATGTGTATTATGAAACATGCAGGTTTGAGTATGTATTATTCATGTACTGCTGCATGAAACACTGGATGTGGTGGTGAGTGTTTGTGCGCACCTGTGTGCGAGGCCGTTGCGGGTCAGGCTGGAGATCAGGATGGGGTTGAAGGGCTCTTCAGTGCCTGAAATGGTGATTCCAAGAGGACCTCCGTGTCTCTTGAGCTCTACTGTGAATATGACTGAACCGGAAGACTCTAATTCATCTGCAATAAACAAATACACAAGTTAAAATGTCCCCAGTACAAATGAGAATCAGCATTTTTATTTTATTTTTTTTTAAAGAGTACACACACACACACACACACACAAAAACACACTCTCACCCAGGTTGTCTTCGTCTTTCTGAATCCGCAGTTTGACCATCCCCTCGGCCTGCTGGAGGACCATCATGGCCTCATCCATCCCACAATTATCCAGCCGAACATTATCAACGGCCAGCAGACGATCACCTGGCTCCAGGGTTCCTATTCTATTATAAAAGGCCATTTCAGATCAATATCTATCAGTTTTTCTTGTCAAAGAAGGTTTATCAAATGAATAGTTGTAATGAGTTGTATTGATGGTTTACCTGTGTGCAATACTGCCGCTCTGTATCTCAGAGATGATCAAAGGTTTTCCTGGCTTCTTGCTCACTGCAAATTAGAATTTATTTGTAGTAAATTTATTTCTTTATTTTGCAACACAATTACACCTCAAATTTGATATTATATTGAGAGCGTTGAATGCTGGGTGCATTTGATCTGTAAACTATTCTAGGTCAACAGCGGCCTCTTTTGGTCATCACTCACCACTGATCGTAATGCCCAGCTCCACTCCACGTCTCTTGGGCAACTTAACCTGAAATGTGCCACTACTGGGAATGACTGATTCTGTGAGATACACACACAGCAATATACATCAAAAACCTGTGATTGTGTGTTCAGATCACATTCAAAATCAAGTTGAATCACTGATCTTTGATTGAAATGACATTTTGTACCTGCTACATCAAACTCCACCTCCAGTATGACCTTATTGGCCAGTGCTGCATCTCGGAGCAGCTGATTGGCCTCTTCCAGTGTTCCATCTTCAGTGGGAATTCCATTAATGGAAAGAATTCTATCTCCAATTTGTAACACACCACACCTGGAAAGCAAGAATATATGGCACATGTTCAAATAAACAGACACGTTCATATGCACATATAGTTACAAATACTAGATAACGCAACGCAAGACAAAGAATATATTATCACTGATTGTTACATTTTAATTGAAAAAAATGTACACTAGTGTTTAAAAGGTTAGTTTTGATGGAAGCCTATTTTCACCACTTGAGAAAAGAAAAAAAAAAGGTAATTGTGACATTTTATCTCACAATTATGACTTTTTCTAGCAATTCTAAACTTTTTTTAAAGATATAAACTCAGAATTACGATTTGTGTTTCCTCCACAGAATAGAAAATAAAAGGTAGAAAAAGTAAGAATTGCAAGTTAAAAAGTTGCAAATTACCTTTTTTTGAATTCTGCAAAACATTATAAGACACTATACAATAATTGAAATAATAATAATAATAATAATAATAATAATAATAATATAAAGATGATGATAACAGAATGATTGATAGATAGAATGACAGATAATCATAAACATCGTAATAATAATTAAAAAAAAGTGTTCCTTGGAAGAAAAAAATATTTCATTCTTTTATGCTCAAGTCTGCATTTATTTGTTACAATTTATTACAATTTTACATTATTAATTATTATACATTATTTTAAAATGTAATTTATTCCAATGATGCAAAGCTGAATTTTCAGCAGCCATTACTATTACTACTATCAATGATGAAAACAGTTGTGCTGCTTAATATTTTTGTGAAAACCATGATACATTGTTTTAGGATTTTTTGATGAATAGAAAGTTCAAAAGAACAGAATTGATTTGAAATCGAAATATCCATTGCTTGATATTGTAATAAACGGATTCAAAATATATCTGTGGTTTGGTTTTATATCCGGTTGTTGGTTTGTATTTTGATAAATGGGACTGAGAGGTTAACAGAATAATAGCAACTGCGCAGTAAACGTCTAAAATCCTGAAGCAAGTTGTCACAGGTGATCTTGGTACTGGGCCAAATCAGCATCTCAGCTTTCTCTCATGCTGTAAGGCTTGTGTGTGTGTGTGTGTGTGTGTGTGTGTGTGTGTGTGATGTGTGTACCTGTTTTTCTATTCTGGTGGGGACTTAAACCTGAATGCACACAGACTCATGGGGACTCATGTCACAGTGGGGACCTAAATTGTGGTCCCCACAGGTACAAAAGCTTATAAATCATACTGAATGAAGTTTTTTGAAAATCTAAAAATGCATAAAGTTTCCTGTGAGGGGTAGGTTTAGGTGTAGGGT
>NW_015555768.1:383587-396885 GCF_001515605.1 Sinocyclocheilus anshuiensis
TGTGTGTGTGTGTGTGTGTGTGTGTGTGTGCCTGTGTGTGTGTGTGTGTGTGTGTGTGTGTGTGTGTGTACACATGTACATACATCTCTCCACAGGCTCTAAATGCACTAGACCAGTGTTTCTCAACCAGGGGTCCGTGGACCCCTAGTGGTCCTTGACGTAAGGCCAGGGGGTCTGTATAAAGTATGAATTTTTGTATAAATTTTGTATATTTTGACATGACATGTTACCATGAAAGAAAAATCCAATATAGCTGATGATATGGCCAAATACTGGACAAGTCAACTAACTTGAATTATACTTGACTACATTTGGTCCTCACAAAGACATACATAGATGAGTCAATTTTGTTCTGGGGGTCCTTGAGGATGGTTCTGAATTGGACTGGGGTCCGGTACGCCAAAAGGTTGAGATTCACTGCACTAGACAATGGCTTCAGCATGCATCACGTCTACAGTTTGACAGCTCGGAGCAGCGGCATTCTCACCTTTCAGCAGGTGTGTCAGGCTCTATAAAGCGAACACAGGCAGGCGCTGACAGCGGTTCTGTAGCAAACACTCCCCCCTGTAACTGCAGGCCGAATCCAGAAAGAGGATCTCCTCTCAGAAGCACCTCACTGGTTTCTATATGCACCACCTGACCTCCGGCGCCCACTGTACTCGTCGCCAGAGACACTGAGAGAGAATGTTT
The DNA here is from genome assembly GCF_001515605.1 of Sinocyclocheilus anshuiensis. Lineage (NCBI taxonomy): Eukaryota > Metazoa > Chordata > Actinopteri > Cypriniformes > Cyprinidae > Sinocyclocheilus > Sinocyclocheilus anshuiensis. The sequence goes on from NW_015555768.1 coordinate 384,278, forward strand.
CATATGTTTAATATTGAATCAAATTCAATCATTATTTGACATACAATAATGCAAAGTGAAGCTAAAAACCCTTAAAGCAGCACTATGGTGACGACCCGACCAGGCTACAATAGTTCGAATATAAGTACTTATTATAAGTGTACCGTAGTGATTCGGAATAAGACAAAAACGCGGTTTGGAAGATGAATTCATGATGTACTCGCTCATTATATACATTTTGTAAATTTTGAACACAGAAAAAGTTACATAGTGCTGCTTTAATCATGGTTTAAAAAACAAAACAAAAAAAACACTGATGTCCAACCTTTTCTTTTTTGTGTTTTACTTTTTTATATTCTTTAACAACATTGTAAGACGTTATTCAACAATTAAAACATTAAATATACACAAAGAAATGATGATGATAAATTAATAATGATAGATAAATACTGTAGATTAACAATCAAACAAACAGTTCTTCCCATGTAATATTGTTTATTACAATTTTAATATGGTTTTTAATTGTAATATTGCATGACTAGCAACTTGGGGCATTAATATAGAAAGTATATTGGCTACTTTTGTGTCGCTCTTATAATACTGGATATCATTCAGCATTATTATTCATATTAAAAATGTATATTATTTTAATTTCTTTTACATTCTGCAATAACATTATGATTAAAAAACACTATTCAATAAATAAAATCTTCAATAATAATAATAATAATAATAAACAAATAACTCTTCTTCCCCCAAGTAATATAGTATATTAGGGATATTAATACAGAAAAAAATATTATATTTTAGTGTTTCCCAACCTGGCCATAATTACAATTGTTCACTTTTAAAATGATTCATTACAAACAAATTATACTATAGGTGACTCACCAAGTAGTGTTTGCCTTTGAGATGCTTTTAGGTTTTACCATTTCTGGGGGCAACTGGAGAAACTTTTTTTTAAAGAAAGTCTTAGCTGTCTTAGCTCATTTATTTATGAATTAAATTAATTTAAATTCATCATTTCTTTTATAATTTTAAAGCAAATGTTAAATTTGGAAATGTTTGAGTTGAAAATCACTCAGATATTTTACTCTACATAAACATGGTTAAAGACTGCTGGAATATCCATATTATATTATCATACTGTATATAACATTATTATTTTCATATAAATAGTTTTTCTTTTTGTCTAGATGTCAGAAACAGTCACATTAAACGAGAGATAGCGATACTAAACTGGACGTAAGCTGAAAGGCAGAGATGAGACATAAATCTGTATATGAATGCGCTCACAGGAGCTCTTGTGGTCTCTTCTCCTTTGTCTCCTCTTGGTGGCGGTGCAGCGAGGGCTGGATGGGTAGGAGGGCAGGGTGCTGCTGGGGAAGGTGTTGGGGTACGTCGACTGGGTGCTACAGCTGTAACTGTGAAAGCCTGATGTGTTTGCAGATATGCCAGACGTCACAGCTGGAGGAGAGAAGATTTGAGATCGACAATGCTGGAATCACCATGTGTAATTGGCGTATGGCTATATGTGGAATGGAATACTAACATACCGTTAGTATGCAGCATGAGTGACAGTTATTTAAATTATTGTAAATCTGCTTTGAAACAGCATCGACTGCAAAAATGGGAACACAAATAAATATATTCCTTGACTTTGTCTGAAAATTGTTTAAAAAAATAAAAATAAGAATGAAAAGTAGTAGATGAATGAATAAAAATAAAAATAAAGAAATAAAGTAAATAAAACATACATTTATAAAAAAAAAGATTAAAACAATACATTTAATAAGTATATAAAATTAATAAATAAAAAGGAAAATAAAGTGAATAAAAATAAATAAAATTTCAAATAAGAAAGAAAAATAACAAAAAGAATAATGAAAATAAAGTAAATAAAAATGAAAATAAATTAAAGTGAATATGTAGATACAATTGAAAAAATAAATGAAAGAAAGATAATTAATAATGAAAATAAAGTAAAAAATTAATACAAATGAAAAGAAAGAAAAACATAAATATGTGAATATGTAAATAAAAATGAACAAATAAATGAAAATGAAAAGAAAGAAAGAAAGAATATAAATGGGTAAATATGAATAAGTAAAAATCAAAAATTAAGAAAAATATAAATAAACAATGAAAAATTTTAAAAACATGAATATAGATTAAAAAAATGAAAAATAAAAAATAATTAAACAAAAAGTTAAAAAGCAAATAAAATCATTATTAATGGACGATATTACTTCCAATTAATCTACCACACAGTAGGTAATCCAGGTATTCCACTCATACAGACAGTTTGCACCCTGTGCACAGTATGCATGCTACAAAAATAGTTAAGTGCATTAAAATGCTTAAAGGGTTAGTTCACCCAAAAATGAAAATTAGGCTGTGTTTTACTCACCCCCGAGGCATCCTAGGTGTATATGACTTTCTTCTTTCAGATGAATCCAGTCGGAGTTATATAAAAAAGTGTCTTTGATCTTTCAAGCTGTTTCATGGCACTCATGGTGTTGCATGCATTAGTCCAAAAGCACTTAATTAAAATGCGCACAAATCCTCGTTTTGTACTTTTAATTCTTGACTGTTGTTTTGTTTTGATCTCTCCGCTGTGTTTCTGCGTGTGTCACTTCTGAGCGGCGCATGCGCAAAGCTGACCTCATACGTCATTCCCCCGGAACTGCTTCCGTGTACAACAGTGAGCACAGGCTAGAATAGAGGGATTATTACGTTTTGAATATGGATATTTTTCTTACAAAAACGCATCGATTCGCTACAGGAGGCCTTTGTTCACCCTGCCTCGGGGGTGAGTAAAATGCAGCCTAATTTTCATTTTTGGGTGAACTAACCCTTTAATGATATGCTTAAAATACTTAACCGCATCATTACATCTCGTTTCTATATTTAATGCACAGTTCATTATGAAGACACAGGACATGCACACAGGAGACACTCACATCGGTGTGAGGGTGTAGGGGTGGTGTGACTCCAGGCCGAGGGTGTTTTTTGGAAAGGTGGAGGAGCGCTGATGTAGTTGTCACTAGAGTCCCACTGACGCTGACTACTCCTCTGGACACGTACTGCAGGGAAAACACAGAGACACACAAAATGGGCAGTAAATGGGTTATTTCCGCTGAAAACAAGCTTATGTTACAGCACTCAGGCTGATATGCGCCTGCAGAAAGATCTGATGTGAACTGATCCACACTGCTTCACTGATGATCATTGACATTCACAGGGCCGAGTCAGAGACGCTGCTCACAGGCACGCGTTTCGTTCACTCCTTCACATGCAGCACATTTATTCCCTCCATTGCTTTTTCTCTCTCTTACATTTCCGGGCCAGCTCTAGTAAGGCTGACAGCAATGGAGGAACCATCTTAAACTCTCTCTTCACTCATGATTAGAACAAATGCTCTGCAAGAAAGAAAGAGGACATTGTTTTGGATTCTGACAGAAATGGCTCCTTGTGACACTAAGCAGCTGTCTCACTAACGATGCTTAATTAGGCATGCATCGTGTCACGCTCATCAGACCAGCTGTTTAGACAGAGATAAATCTGCACTTCAAAGAGCTCCTGTGCCTTGTACTACACTGTAGTATTCAGTGCAGTAAGCCCTTGTTTGTATATTGCACATTTTGGCAAAATGTTGTATCTAGAATGTAGTAGCATGTAAAGAGTATGGTAGTATGCTATTGCAAACATAGCCAAAGTAAAGCTGCTTGTGAATCAATTCTACCAGACATGTCTAGATTATCTAAGCTTGTGAATATCAGTCACTATGGGTCTTTGAGTTTGTTTATGAGCTGTATGTGACCGTGAGTGTCTGCAGACCTGTATCATGTGAGCAGTGTTGAGAGGGCAGGATCTCTAGTTTGGTGAGCTCTGAGGAGCTGGACAGGAGCTGCTGAGCCTCCATCAGAGAGCAGTGCTCTGTGCTCATGCCATCTATAGCCAGGAGAATATCTCCCACATGCAAAGCACCACATCTGAGGGAAAGAGGGAAAGACGGCAAGAGAGAAAAAGACAGCGGTGGTAACAAGTTGAGAAAGTCATTTGTGTGGAGCAAAGCAAGAAAAGGGGTGAAAACAGTCACAACAGATGGGAAGGTGTGAGGAAAAAAAAAAGAGACAGCAAGAGAAGAGGATAGCTAAATATGTATATGTACGAAGAATTATGTGAGAATACTTTCATGCTAATTAAAATAAATAATCCAGTTTTTATTGCATGTGGATATAAAAGTAGCTGTGAGGAGCGTATCTGCAAACACAAGGTGACAAACAAAAATAAAATGCACATACTGTAAAGATTTGTCATGCCTAGAGAGCAGGGGAATGATGGGAGATATGATGCAAATATAATATTTATTTATTTGTTTCTTTGTTTATTTAATAGGGACAATAAACATTAATGCACCTTATAATCAGTATAAAATAAAAAGCATAAAGTACATAATATCGTATAATATAAATATAAAAATAAATATATGTTAATTTATTGTAGACAATATTTATTTAAAATTATAAAAATTCTCAAAAAATATTTGACTATAAGATGTGCATTATTGCTGTATGAAGCTGTCAGTTTATCTTGGAACCATAAAGCTGCTGATAATCGAATCAAATATGAACCAAGTGACCACATACTGACAGAACAATATGCTTGGCTGATTTATTAATCCATCACTCTTGTAAAATTACTCTGTTGGATCAGCTAAATAATTATTTAGAATGAAATTACTGTCCATGCTTTTGTACATATTTAATTTATTAAGGTATTTGTGTAGGTGATTCTTTACATGTCTGTTTGGCTCTAAATTTGTGCGTGCATTTGGGTGTTCTCACCTGTCCGCAACACTAGCAGGTTTGATTTTCTGGATTGTAATGACCTGTTTGTTCCTGTAGAGGGAGGTAGTGAGACTGAGTCCCAGTACTGAACCTGCGGAGTGGGCAATGTCCACCTGGAGTGGCCCAGACAACTTCTGGACTGAGTCTGCCATGAGGTCAAGCCGGAACCAGAGAGAGACAGAAAAGAGTAGGGGATATTACATTTTAATTCAGATATGTACAAAATATCTGAAGGAAGCTTTAATCTCATTGCCTTCCAGGAGAAAAGACAGAGATCTCATTGGTGCTTTGTCTTTCCTATGGGAATCTAGAGGGAAGTAGAATATGTTTCTACTCTAATTAAGGCCACATGAGAATATCTGTGCATACAAGCGCATGTCTTTGTGCCTGCTCACCCATGACCATGATGTCGTACTCGATGAGGAAGAAAGCCTCCTGGCTGCTCTGCATGATCAGGGTCAGAGCGTCAGCATGTTTCTGTCTGTTCACAGCAACACCGTTCACGCTCAACACTCGGTCGCCCGCTCGCAGGGTACCCTCTCTGGCAGACGGAGAAACATGGAGAGACGTACGGAAACATAAAACGACAGCAACAGAGATGAGAGGTGAATGCAGACGTGAATGCTAAAATAAAACAGTTCCACCAGGATTTCATGATTTTTTATGATCAAAATGACTGATTTTGTGGTGTAATTTTAAGCATTTCACGGAAATTGTATGATTTATTTTTATAATTAGGATACCACATTTACCATGTGTATGACACTAAAAAGCTTATCAAATTCTGACCAATTTTAAATTAGATTTTTGTAAAAATTAAAAATAAGAACAAAGAAGCAAATTACAAACAACAGAACAAAGATGAATGAACTAAAAAGAATGCTTTACATTTTTCATGGAGGTTTAGTATTCAGGTACAAAACACTCATCCAACATGTAGATGTTGTTTGTTTCTTCATGGGAATAAATTTGGAGAAATGTAGCATTGCATCACTTGCTCACCAATGGTCCTCTGCAGTGAATGGGTGCCGTCAGAATGAGAGTCCAAACAGCTGATAAAAACATCACAATAATCCACAAGTAATCCACACCCCTCCAGTCCATCAGTTAATGTCTTGTGAAGTGAAAGGCTGTGTATTTGCAGCAAATACATCATCATTACGTACAACAAACAAATCATAACTAACAAATCCATCAAGACGTTTAAACCATCTCGCACACTATGTCCTGCACTAAGGTTAACCGTTAATCTTAAACCGTCACTTCTGGCCAAAATACGAGTCCATTATCCATAATAATGCTTTCTCCAGCGAAAAAGTCCATCCTCTGTTGTCCTCTCACATCAAAATCCAACAAATTCGTTTAGAACTGCTTTGGACTGTTTTTGCTTGTAAATAGCGATAAAGCAATATTATGGATAGAAGACTAATTTTTGACTTGGGAACAACGGTTTGAAGTTAAAATGTCTTAATCATGGATTTGATTATTACAGACCCACAGTTTTTCACTTCACAAGACATTCATTGGTGGACATGAGTGGTGTGGATTACTTGTGGATTATTGTGGTGTTTTTATCGGCTGTTTGGCCTCTCATTCTGATGGCACCCATTCACTGCAGAGGATCCATTTGTGAGCAAATTCTCCAAATCTATTCCCATGAAGAAACAAGCAACATCTACATCTTGAACTATTCCTTAAATAACTCTCTTTACCATCAAGCATGTCACACTTTTTATTTTCTCATTCATGCATGTTTCTTTATCAGACTAATGTGTGTACAGACGAATTACGCAGAAACACAAAAATGCTGATTTTGCTGAATCGTGAAAGACTGGAGGTACTGATATAAGTGTTGTTTTGCATGAACAATACGCATTGTGGAAGTGTAATTATTATGCTAATCTAATTCACATTAAAGCAAGAAGTTGAAACAGGAAGCGTTCATATGCATGTGTTTCGTCTGCTCTTCTGTGTGTGTGTGTGTGTGTGTGTGTATTCTTCAGGCTGTGTTCTACCCTTCTCACTCATTCTAATGTCATCAGCCTATATGCTTCAGTTAACGTGTGCCTGCAGAACCAGCTTACAGGGTTCAACGATCACACATACAACATACAGACTGCTCCCATAATCTACACCAAATACAAAACATCTCATACACAGATACACAAAAACTCTATTACACCAATATATACACAAATAACCTACCGAATGCATGCAGACAGCACTGATGTGACACACACAGAGGCAGAGAGCTTCACGATGATTCAGACATTCTGCTAATTAATAAACAGAGATGTTCTAAAGGACCTCATGTCTCACACACACCAATGATTTGAGTCTTCGTGGTCTCACCTGTCTGCGGGTCCGCCGGGCCTGACGTAGGTCACTACTAGAGGTCGAGCCTTATGCCAGTCCTCATGAAAGCCCCCTGAAAGCATGTGAAACACACACCTGACATGTCAAGCCAATTGCCTTTAGTCATAAAATGCAGCTGAACACACACACACACACACACACACACACACACTCCTGCTGCCCTTGAGAGAAATATCACACAAATGTAAAAAATTTAAAAAATTTAAAATAAATGTTTCCTTTTCCCTCAGTTTGTAAAAACAAGTAAAATATGCACAGTGCTGAAGTAGTATTGAAAGGATTCCCAAATTTTGTCAAACCAGACCATTTTAAATCTAAAATATTTTCTTTAAGTGTCCCCTGAGATTTTAAGGTAATATTGAAATAATAAAAAATGAATGAAAAAAAAAGAAGAAAAAAAAAATAATACAACAAAACATTTACATGTTCATGGTTTTCTGCTGTTAGTTAGAGGTCACATGACATGCAGAAAATCATTTCTTTAGTAAGTTAGATGTTTTTATATGAAAATTATTAATTTATTTTAATTTGACATTTTTATGATTATATTAATTATTAGCACAACACCCACGTAGTTCCCTCATGAACCCGTTTTGGGAAAAACTGTTGTAATGAACCTGGAATATTCTTTGTGATATAATTAAATATATATATATATATAGTTTGATTTCAAACCATCACTGATGTAATTTTCCTCAGTTTTAAATTCATAACATCATTTAAAGTTAAAAACACATGTAAAGACATTTCAAGGCGTCTGATGGTGGTTCGGTACCTCTCAGAACGAAGCCAAAGCTGTTTCCTTCTTTTTCCAAGCACACTTCGATAGTTTTAGAGATGACGCTACAGGGACTGCTGGGAGCTAAACACACAGAGAACAGCTTGTGTTAATGTCACAGGAGGATAAGATACAGCACTACAGACTGAAATATTTTTACTTTAACAAGACCATAAACACTAATGCCACGTATTTGTCACATATTACTTGAGAACTCTGATGAAATGGCTTTTACATATTCAGTTCTGTTGAAGTACTACTGTACCGTGATCAGAGGTATACACACACTCCTGCTGCCCTTGAGAGAAATATCACACAAATGTAAAAAATTTTAAAAATTTAAAATAAATTTTTCCTTTTCCCTCAGTTTGTAAAAACAAGTAAAATATGCACAGTGCTGAAGTAGTATTGAAAGGATTCCCAAATTTTGTCAAACCAGACCATTTTAAATCTAAAATATTTTCTTTAAGTGTCCCCTGAGATTTTAAGGTAATATTGAAATAATAAAAAATGAATGAAAAAAAAAGAAGAAAAAAAAAATAATACAACAAAACATTTACATGTTCATGGTTTTCTGCTGTTAGTTAGAGGTCACATGACATGCAGAAAATCATTTCTTTAGTAAGTTAGATGTTTTTATATGAAAATTATTAATTTATTTTAATTTGACATTTTTATGATTATATTAATTATTAGCACAACACCCACGTAGTTCCCTCATGAACCCGTTTTGGGAAAAACTGTTGTAATGAACCTGGAATATTCTTTGTGATATAATTAAATATATATATATATATAGTTTGATTTCAAACCATCACTGATGTAATTTTCCTCAGTTTTAAATTCATAACATCATTTAAAGTTAAAAACACATGTAAAGACATTTCAAGGCGTCTGATGGTGGTTCGGTACCTCTCAGAACGAAGCCAAAGCTGTTTCCTTCTTTTTCCAAGCACACTTCGATAGTTTTAGAGATGACGCTACAGGGACTGCTGGGAGCTAAACACACAGAGAACAGCTTGTGTTAATGTCACAGGAGGATAAGATACAGCACTACAGACTGAAATATTTTTACTTTAACAAGACCATAAACACTAATGCCACGTATTTGTCACATATTACTTGAGAACTCTGATGAAATGGCTTTTACATATTCAGTTCTGTTGAAGTACTACTGTACCGTGATCAGAGGTATCAGGTAAAAAATACTTTTTTAACTATCTTCAACATTTATAATAATCAAAATTCTCAGAAAGTCAGAATATTAGAATGATTTCTGAAGGATCATGTGACACTGAAAACTGGAGTAATGATGCTGAAAATTCAGATTTGATCACAAGAATAATGTACATTTTAACATATATTCAAATAGAAAACAGTTATTTTAAATTGTAATGACATTTTGCAATATTACTGTTTTTACTGTATTTTTGATCAAATAAATTCAGTTTTGGTGAGCATAAGAGACTTCTTTCAAAAACATTTAAAAATCTTACTACCCCAAACGTTTATTCAACAGGAGACTGGAGTGAATGTGAATGTATTTGTGTCCGTACCGAATGGCGGCAGCTCGTACTCCACCTCCAGCACCACACGCTCACCGATGTTCTTCAGCATGCTGATGATCTCATCATGTCTGAGTTTGGATAGGTTTATGCCGTTCACTGACTTTATGTAGTCCCCACCATTGAGTTGGTCACTCCTGCCACACAGACACGCATAAGGAAAACTGAACAATGCAGTGATACATTTTGGTAACATGTTTCTGTTTAATATGTCTGGGGAAAAGTGTACAGAAACAGTAGAGCATGGCACTAGAAATGCCAAGGTCATGGGTTCAATTAACAGGGAATGCAAGAACTGAAAAAATTGCATAAGTGCAAAAAAATAATAAAATAAATAAAAAATGCAAAAGAAGTTGCTTTGGATAGAAATGTCCGCTAAATGTATAAATGTAAAAGTAGATTCATACAGGTGGATATTTATCTTTTACAAATACATGAAAAAGGTCACATTTATAGTATGTAACCTACATGTTGTCCCTTTAATTCTATTTCAAATAAATTATGTTCTTTTAAACTTTCTATTCATTAAAGAACCCTATAAAAAATGTATCACCGTTTCCACAAAAATATTAAACCACACAACTGTTTTCACCATTGATAATAATCAGAAATGTTTCTTGAGCATCAATTCAGCATATTAGAATGATTTTAGGATCATGAAATTATGCTTTACATCACAGGAATAAATTACATTTTAACATATATTAAAATAGAAAACAGTTATTTGAAGTTGTAATAACATTTACTGTTTTTACTGTATTTTTTATCAAATAAATGAATAAATCTTTCAAAAACCAACCACATACGGAAAGGTAGTGTATGAAAATCTATTATTGGTAATGACATCACTATAAAAGATTCTTATAGGCTGTAACTCTGTCATTCACAGATCTAAATCCAAAGCACAAGATTAATTCCATATAACATGCTGCACTGATATGAAGACTGCACAATCTGCTGCAGAAAGGTGCGTTGTGCAGCAGGCATGTGCAGTGTGCGAGTGTATATACAGTGGGTACGGAAAGTATTCAGACCCCCTTAAATTTTTCACTCTTTGTTATATTGCAGCCATTTGCTAAAATCATTTAAGTTAATTTTTTTTCCTCATTAATGTACACACAGCACCCCATATTGACAGAAAAACACAGAATTGTTGACATTTTTGCAGATTTATTAAAAAAGAAAAACTGAAATATCACATGGTCCTAAGTATTCAGACCCTTTGCTGTGACACTCATATATTTAGTATGTGTGATGTTAGCAGAGCTGACTCCTCATGTACTGTTGTAGAAGCTAATTTAAGCCGCTGCTGTCATCCAGTGCTGGGATTTTGCCTGTAAGCATCGCATTAGCTTAGACAACAGCACACGCTCGGAACCGATACAATGACAACACACAAAAGTCCCATCATTTTGTGATTCTGCATAATTATGCAGTGGAGTTAAACGGCATTAACGCGCATAATAATTACACACTCGCACATCTGCACTAGAGCTTCTGAAACTGATAAAACCATTAGCTGTAAACTTAAATACAGGGTCATACGTTTAAATCACCTGGCTGCAAAACAAACGTTTGCAACTCTGCATTCAGCAACATGCACACACATCAGTCCTGCGGCTGCCTACAGGTCAGCGCAACCATTCAACTAAAATCTTCCTCGTGCGTGTGTGACGGAGAGAGAGCGGTCACGTTAGGCCTGCATCAGCCTGTCACACTAGAGGCTGATGTGATGGAGCAGCCCACATCCTGAGGTCACACACACACACACAGGAGCAGCCCAGATCCTGAGATTAAAGAACTGTGTGAGTAAACATGGTGCACCACACACACTACACCAGAGCTATTTTAGCATTACTGGGATACTATTATAGTTTTTATGAATATTTTGATTTAGTTTTTATTTTTATATTTTCCATTTTCATTTTAGTTTAAATTTTTGTATTTTTTATTAACATATTTTCTGGAAAATAAGTTGTACACACTACACCAGTGTTGATTTAGTATCATTAAGATACTATTATAGTTTTGATTAATATTTTGTATTAGTTTTTATTTGTACCGTTTTAATTTTACTTTAGGTTTTAGTAATTTTGTTGCATTTATGTCATTTTATTACCATATTTTCCAGAACATAAGTCGCCCACACTACACCAATGTTATTTTACTATCATTGGCATACTATTATAGTTTTGATGAATATTTTGTTCATTTTTAGTTTTATATTTTTCATTTTCATTTTAGTTTTCAGTAATTTTGTTGCGTTTTTGTCATTTTTATTATTATATTGTCTGGAAAATAAGTCCCACCAGATCAAAATTGCATTGTTGAGAGAAAAAAAAAATCAGTGTATGATAACATTCTACAATTACATTGATAAATAATGTAAAATAGCTGTAAATGGAACGTTTATCATTACATACATATCATTATAAACACTATAAATATGTATTTTAGTTTTTCTTACTCCATAACAAATCCTTTAAATTTACCAATATTCAGAACAGAACAGGAAGGAAAAATAATATAAAAGTATAAAACAGACTTATATAGTTGCATTTATTATAAACAACATTTGTCATAAATGCCACACCTACACAAATGTATTTAAAGCAAAACTGAATGTAATGGTGTGTGGCACAAATACAAATACAAAGTGCGCTTTGCATAAAATATATTTTTGCATAAAATAAAATATATATTTTTTTGTATTTTACTTGAACATATGAAGTTTTAAGTTAAGTTTAAAGGGGGAGTACAATGCTGTTTCATGCATTCAGAGTTGTTTACACTGTTAAAGAGTCGGATTCTCATGCTAAGCATGGACAAAATTTACAAAAAAAAAACAATTTGGACGTATGACGGAGTATTTCTGTACTAAAAAGCTTACTTCCGGGTTCGTACAAGTTTCGGAGAGTTTTTTTCGATCGTGGCTCTTCATGACGTAGACGAGGGTGGAATTCCTTATATGGGCATTTCTCCCGGAAGAACGCACCCGCGCACGCATCGACCAGAGTGAGAGCGAGATCGCGCCCATCAACGTGCTTCATCACGCGG
>NW_015555768.1:398025-401673 GCF_001515605.1 Sinocyclocheilus anshuiensis
TTAAAGAGTTGGATTCTCATGCTAAGCATGGACAAAGTTTCAAAAAACAATTTGGACGTATGACAGAGTATTTCTGTGCCAAAAATCTTACTTCCGGGTTCGTACAGGATTCTGAGAGTTTTTTTTCGATCGTGGCTCTTAATGACGTAAACGTGGGTGGAACTCCTTATATGGGCATTACTCCCGGAAGAACGCGCCCGCGCACGCATCGACCAGAGCGAGAGCGAGGTCGTGCCCATCAGCGCGCTTCATCCGGTGGCAGTGCTGCATGGGACTCGCTCTGGAAGAATGTCTCCAAAGAAGTGTGTTTTTGGTTGTAAGGGAAAGATAACTTTGTTCAGCTTCCTAAAGAACCCAACGTTATGTAAACAGTGGATGCAGTTTGTTTTTCCAGAGCAGCAATGCAGTTTCACAAGCGTGTTTGTTGACGAACATTTTATAAGCAAGGCCCAGTTCGATGCTGGATTTGCCCATCGTTTGATACTGAAGGATGGAGCGGTCGAGCTATAACAGATCCCAATCATGATTCAGAATTGTAGACGGTAAGTGAAACTGCATCAAACGTCTGTATTTTTTTGGTATTAGGCTCCCAAGTGCTCGTCACTCTTTAGCTCCGCCCACGGCGCGCCTCCAGGAGCTAGGCTTTTTCCAGAGAGAATCGTAAAGCTGTATCTTTATTTTATAAATATGATAAAACTAAAGACTTTTTGGAGATATGAAGGATGCAGTACTACTCTATAGGTACTCAACATTAACATGAGATTGGGTGAAACTGTGTGTGTTATCTCCCCTTTAAGTAACAAAAATGTTTTTTATTGTTGAACTACAAGCCTACAATACTGGTGAACTACAATAACCCTGCACACAAAACACACTGTGTTCACAACCCATTTTACTTTGTAATGTGATGCATTTCTGGGTGAAATGGGTTTTCAGTGGTTTCAAAATTGGCTTGATTTTACATAATCCACTGGAAATTACCTGAGTGGTGAAAAATGTCAGGTGATCAGGGGGAAGGGGTTAAAAAAAATAAGAGGTCTTGATGACATCAGTGGAAAAAGAAAGTCATTTCCAGAGGTTTAAGTACAAAAAAATAAACCTTTTTTTTCCATGTTAACCTTACATTTTCTGCCTCTCAAGATTTTCCTTCAGGGAAAAAGAACACAGTAATCTCACAGAGATCTCTCTCAACAATCTCTCAAACGGTGCTCAGATTTGCCAAGATACCAAAGTCTGCTCTATACTAGTTTTAGTTTTTAGTTTATTTATAAAGCACAAATTAAAACAGCAAAAACTGACCAAAGTGTTGTACACTACAAGATTACATAAAAGCCACACATAACACAAAAATACAAAACATAACATCTAAGATTAGCATATTGGATTAATTAAAAGCCATTTGATTTTTCGGAGAACCAAGAGAAAGCTGATACCCCACTGAAGCATAACTGAGAGCTTAATGAAGTCGTTTGTGCTGTGAAAGAGCAACTTTTGAGCAATGAAATGTTCTACTGGCAGTTGAGTCACTGATCAGCATGCATGTGTGTGTGTGTCTCGTCTGTTTCTCACCGGATCGCGAGACCTCCAGGTCTTAGGTTCGACACTCTTGGCTTGCCGTCCTTGTCACAACCTCCGGAGATCGTGAGGCCGAGACTGGTGCCCTCTTTTTTAATCAGTTCCACTGTCGTCACACCTCTCTGCTCATCTGTGCATACACAAACACACACAATAAGCACACAAGCTCCAGCACACAGACCTTCACAGCAGGTAACTCACCCGTGGGTGTAGCTTGTGTAGCCATGCATTGTGACATGGAAATCAGATCAATTTAACCATTTCATGAAGGGCAGATGGTAGTATTGCAGTCTGGTAGAATAACAGACTGTGTGTAATAAATATATTTACACATTATGGAAGCAAACAAAGGTGTCCATGTAATTAAAATGCCAAGTCATGTCCAAAGAATTGTAAAAAAAAAAATGTACTTATTACTGATGTGTTTTGTTGTTGTTGTTGTTTTATATATAAAGAAAAAGGACAAATTAGGTAAATTTGACTAAACTTTTCACATTAGACACTTGGAACCTAAAAGAGCTTCAGTTGCATTAATGTCATTCAAAAGTTTGGGGTCGACAAGATTTTTAAAATATTTTTAAATGTCATCTCTTATGCTCACCAAGGCTGCATTTATATGATCAAAAATATAGCAAAAATAGAAATATTATTACAATTTAAATTAAATTTGTCATTTGAAATGTAATTTATTCCTGTGATGCAAAGCTACATTTTCAGCATCATTACTGAATCATAGTCTGCAGTGTCACATGATCCTTCAGAAATCATACTAATATGCTGATTTGCTGCTCAAGAAACTTTTCTTAATATTATCAATGTTCTTAATATTATCAATCTTTTTCAATGATTTTTCATTGAAATCTTTTGTAACAATGTAAAGGTCTTTACTGTCACTTTTGATCAATTTAACATCCTTTCTGAATAATTAATATCTTTCAAAAAAAAAAACTTTCTCCAGACATTTGAATGATATGTGTAATGATAAAATTACATTTATGATTTTATGATTTTTAATTGTTTTTATTTTTTACATTTATTTCTTTGTCACAAACACAATATCTCACTTATAGTACACACATTTTTAAATTACCACAATTACTGTATATAATTGAAGAAAAATAGAAATACAAAAATATTTTGTATTCCAAAAATTTCCACTCATGACGTTTATGAGCACCCCTGTAAGGAGAAGATATTTTGGATGTAGAATCTAATTACTCTAATACTTATGACAGAATAAAGATAAATTGCTCAACAAGATTTTATGAAGAACTATGTTTTTAATGCGAAGAAATTACTAAGTGTAATGGTTTAAAAATATTTACTATTTACATAAAAGTTAAATCTCTCTCTTTGTATTATTTGTTCAATTTTATTTTTTATTATAAAACAAAATGTACTTATTTTAATATTTAGATTTTTTTGTCACAAACAACAAACATTCAGTTCAAGAAAACAGAATTACATAAATACTTTGTATTCTATAAATTTCCACTCATAACTGCTATGAGGACACCATTAAGGAGAATATTCTATTCAGTTTGGCCAAATAAAGAAATTATCTGCTAAGCTTTTATGATGCAGCCACTGCAGTGCAAAGTATGTGCTCATTACTGCTGTTAAATCTCTACAGCATCTGATAGTGAGTGTCAGTGTGGTAAATCAGTAGAGACAAATTAACTGACATGATTCTTCACAAGCCCAACGGATAAAAAAAAAAGAACAGAGAGCGACTGAGGGTTTACAGCAGCGGTCCGAAGAAATCAAATATCAGCATTATCACAGACTCTTTACCTTAATGTACGAGACACTGTATGTGTGCTGAGACTCACAGAGTTCCTTAATAAAGAGACTCAATCTAGAGCAAAACACATCTGATACAGCATAGTGGTGTCATGTGAAGCATTAAAGGAATAGTTCATCCAAAAATGAAAATTTGTTGAAAATTTCTCAGGCCATTCAGGATGTAGATGAGTTTGTTTCTTCATCAGAAAAGATTTGCTGAAATGTAGCATTACATCACTTGCTCACCAATGGATCCTCTGCAGTGAATGGGTGCCGTCAGAATGAGAG
>NW_015555768.1:404238-439942 GCF_001515605.1 Sinocyclocheilus anshuiensis
TAGAGGAGAAACAATAATGTACAGTATGTGGAAAATAATGTGTTTTTTTAACCTTAAACCGCATAAACACATTTCATTACACCAAATACACAAAATAATGTTCTTTTTAGCAACATCATATGACCTCTTTAATGCTAAATTTCTCCAAATCTGTTTCCATGAAGAAACAAGTTCATCTACTTGAACTATCTATTCCCTTCTATGTAAAGGGCTTTGAGTGCCCAGAAAAGCGCTATATAAATGTAAGGAATTATTATTAATTATTAGGGATTTACATTAAAACAACAACAGCAACAACATATTGTGTGAATTAGGTACTTTTTTATTGACGTGAAATTGTAGCAAAAATGTCACTTTTTGTTTTGTTGTGTATTGTTGTGACAATTATTATTATTATTATTATTATTATCTACATCTTGGATGGTCTGAGGGTGTGGAAATGTTCAGCAAATGTTCATTTTTAGGTGAACTGTTAATTGAACAGCAGTTATCTGCAGGTTTCAGTTCTGTTGGTTCACATGCCAACTTACCAGCAATGCTACTCCTCTTGTTGAGGCCACTGCTGTCACTTGCAGAATCTTTGCTTCCCTTTGTGTATGGCACATCATCTGAAACATGAAATGATCAAATAAATTATGATAATAAATTACAAAGGCAGTTTACTGAATAATCAGACTTGGATTGATTGCTTTTGATAACATTTAGAATTAAAAAACAAAAACAAAAAAACATATAATTTAGGTATGCAACACACACTTTTTATGATCCAACAGTGAAAAAATACTTAGCCTAAATTTAAGATTTATGTATTTGAATTGCATATCAAAATTGCCATCCATTTGGATTACACAGTTTTAATATAAACTAATGTAATGTGATCTGTCAGTCATACATAAATGAAACAGGTAAGATTTCTGTGACAGTACTAATAATCAAATAATAATAAATACATAACCAGCTTCATATATTTATCATCAATAAATCCATTTTTTTTCAATCTCATACATTTTAACTAACTGAATATTACTTGTTCCACAGCTAGCCATATTTTAACCAGGTTCATATACTGTATTTTAACTGAATAAATGTAATGGTTTTAAAAATGAACAGATTTATGCTGAATCTCAGCTATTTGAATAAATGCATTTTAAAAATATTATTTAAATAAAGTCAATGCAAAAATGTAAATAGTTAATAATAAATTATGGCACGACTTTTTGAGTGCATAATCTTACGCGTGTCATTTATGTATGACTGACAAATATGCATCACATTACGTTTATTAGTTTATGTAAAAACTGTGCAATCCAAATGGATGGAAATTTTATATGCAATTAAAAATTATGTAACAGGAATTGATTCACTCCAAAAACTAAAAATGTAGGCCTAAATGTAAGTCCTCGCCTATGTTATTATTAAATATCCAATTTCATTTGGAAAGATACATTATGGAAGTACAGGTTGCGAATACGTTTTTCAGCAACATTCAGATACTAGAATGGTTCCACTGGAGCAACCTAAAATGATGCTGAAAGCTCAAGGCTTGTCACTTAGTGGTTTTGAACTTAACATCCTTTCAGTTTCCAGTCCAGATCTAGAAAGTTCACTAGAACAGCATTTATTTGAAATAGAAATATTTTGTATCATTATAAATGTCTTTACTGTCACTCATCCTTGCTGAATAAAAATGTTGATTTTATTTTACAAAAAATATTACTGACCTCAAGCTGTGTTGAAATTGAAAATAATAAGAACTTGATGTAGAGGAAATTTGTGTGCTTCTCAACAAATAAAGGTCAACCAATCCCAATGTGTTAGTCATCTCCTTTTGGTCAGTAAAGATGGTTCAGCTGCCCTTTAGGCCAAAAGACCAAACAATTAAACCAACATCACCCGGACTGTTTGTTTAAAATGTCAAAGGCTCAAAACATCACACCACTGCTTTAACACTCAACAAACAGCACATCTAGAGTATTCAGTAATTGTTATATAACTCACACACACAGCAGCTTCTTTGAAAGTCACAACAGAGTAAAACTGTCACTATGGGTCATGATAACTCATTTTCCAAGTCTATTAAAACTCTGAAACTAATTTGGAGCAAAGCACTCCGACGGCCCTGGTTGTGTTGACACCAATCCTGATGTAGGTTAAACAGAATGATGTTCTAACAATGCACATGGAAGCTCAGGGCCTATTTTCAGACCTGGGTTTTTATTTATAGAGGCCACAGTGACTCCAGTTGTCATCCCTCGCTCATCTCTCAACAGGTTTTTCCATTTACCAGCAGGGCTGGAGCTAAAAACCACACGGCCCAGGACAAAATGTTACGGCTGGGCCTTCTTTACCCTGGCCAAATAGGTAGACAGTTTCATAGAGGAACTGTCAGACTCTGTCCCGTGTTTTGTGCTTCCTTATGCCCTTATTTGGTTCCTTCCTGTTCCTATGCCCATTGTGTTGATTTGATTCCAGGTGTTCCCTGTTTATTTCCATTGATCCCAGGTGTGTCTCGTCATCCCCTCGTCTTGTCATGTGTTTAAATAGTGTTCCCTGTTCTTAGTTCAGTGTCCGGTATTGTTCATGTCAACCTGTGCTACATGAGTTTTCCTTGATGTCATTAAAATCCTCTCAATTGATGTACTCCTCGTCTCCTTCGTTCCTCGCTCCGCACTCCTCTCAGTAGTGGAACCGTGACAGAATACCGGCCCAAAACTAAAAGTAACCGGCGTCTTTTTCCCCGTGTTTGTTTTCCGCCTTTTTTAATAGTTTTTGTTTTCCCATTTTTCCCCGCGGCATGGAAACCTCCGCACGTTTCGCCACTCCGAAGACGAGCCAGCCGGCCCCGGCTCACTCAAGCCGGCTCACTCTGCCGGCCGCCATTGACCCAAGCCCACCGGTCACCGCAACGACAAGCCTGCCGGCTGCCCAGTTCACCCGTAATCAGAAGAGGAGGAAGAGGAGAAATGACTGGCTCAGGGCCCTCTTCGTAAGCGCTTCCCAGTTCCTGAGTCTAGCCCAGTGAGGGCTCCTGTTCCCGAGTCTAGCCCAGGGAGGGCTCCAATCCCCCGTTGAGCCCAGGGAGGGCTCCAGTCTCCGGTTATGGCCCACGGAGGGTCTCGGAGCCTGTAATCTTCCCCAAGTATTTTTTGGGGCTGTGGCCTTGGCCTCGGAGGCTGCTCTGCCATGGCCTCCCGAGCGGCCTGCTCCTCCGTGGCGCCCCGAGCTGCCAGATCCGCCATGGCGCCCAGAGCTGCCAGATCCGCCATGGCGCACCGAGCTGCCAGATCCGCCATGGGTCCCTGAACGGGCGCCGCACTGGAGGCCTTCAGTCCGGTAACTCTGCTCCTAGAGGCCTCCAGAGCGCCCACCCCCCCCTCCCCATTGGATGTTGTATGGCGCGGGACGCGCCTTCCGGGAGGGGGGAGTTATGTCAGACTCTGTCCCGTGTTTTGTGCTTCCTTATGCCCTTATTTGGTACCTTCCTGTTCATGTCCCCATTGTGTTGATTTGATTCCAGGTGTTCCCAGTTTATTTCCATTGATCCCAGGTATGTCTCGTCATCCACTCGTCTTGTCATGTGTTTAAATAGTGTTCCCTGTTCTTAGTTCAGCGTCCGGTATTGTTCATGTCGATACGTGACTATACAGCTACGTGAGTTTTCCTTGATTTCATTAAAATTCTCTCGATTGATGTACTCCTCGTCTCCATCGTTCCTCGCTCCGCACTCCTCTCAGTAGTGCAACCGTGACAGGAACATAGTGGACCCTATTTGTCATAGGGCCTGGGCGACAACCTGTTCAACACATTCTCTGGCAAAAATGACATTATTAATGTTTTGTTTTAAAGAAAAAGTATGATAAATAACTTTTTTTTTTTGCTGTATATGAAGAAGAACCCTAACCATAAGGATCTGATTAACTTGAACTGTACAAGACAAAAGCAATTGGAACATAGTGGACCCTATTTGTCACAGGGCCTGGGCGACAACCTGTTCAACACATTCTCTGGCAAAAATTACATTATTAATGTTTTGTTTTAAAGAAAAAGTATGATAAATAAAAAAATTTTTTTGCTGTATATGAAGAAGAACCCTAACCATAAGGATCTGATTAACTTGAACTGTACAAGACAAAAGCAATTCGAAGGGTACACGAGCATAAAAGTACCAAAAATAATATTGTTTTGGACTGTGCTAGTACCATGCTACTCTTTGAACTATCTTGGAATATAATGTAAATACCGTATATATATATATATATATATATACTGTGTATATGGGTCAAAGACGGGACGTCAACATTTTGGTGTCCGCATCAAATTAAGCTTACAAAAGTAATTTTATATACATAAAAGACATGTTAAATGCAAGTAAAGAGTCTACTTTCATATTTCAAATAACTTTGGTGAAAATAAAATGTCTAAATATGGGGGAAATAATGTTCCAAAGTGAAAAATTGTCATTCAGTGTAATGGTCCGGACTTTGATTTTACCATTACATCTTTAAATAAACATAAAATACCAAGTTTAAAAATACACTGGTTGTCTTGGCATTTTCAAGTAAGTGTTGGCTGTGTTATATTAAAAGGACTGTCTTATTGTTTTTTTAAAGTTATGAAATAACCAGGGGACTTTTGTCCCGAAAATGCAGTTTGTCAGAGGTCATTTTGTGTAACAGGAACAAGAAGCCATTCTGAAATCAAACAAAAAACTGAGTCATTCAGCAGTCTGTGACATCATCAGATGGCACCCTGAAGACCGTGTGGTGCTGCAGAAAAGTGAGTTTATTGCTCTTAAATATTTGATAATTCCACCTTTTCATGGTGTGGTATCCGAAGTTACAAAAACACGTCATTCAGTGAAATGCCAAAAAACACATTTATTGTTAGATTTTTTTGAAAAAATAGATGTTGTGAATAATTGTGATTAACTTTACTAGCCAAGCTCACTGTTTGATAGAGGTAGCCATTTGATTACCTGCAATATTAGCCGAAGTAGAAGTTTTGTCATTCAGGGTAATGCTTTTGTCATGTGGTGTAATGCAAATTCTCTGTTACACCACAGTGTCATCCATTACACTGAATGACAGTATCACTGTAGAAATAACAATTTTAGCATCTTATTTATATTATGGATAAATGTTTAACATTGACAAATATGTGTTAAACTTAATAAATATTTATATTTGAATGCATTTTTGTATTGATTAATTTGTTATTGATTAATTTTAGATGGCCACGAACAGGGAGAGATGCTAGGCACTGTAAAAAGCCAAAAAACTAATAAAATAAGTGTGGACTCAGTAGCTTGGGTGGCACTCTTAATGCCCATTCTCACCAAGAACAATAACTATAATAAAGATAACTATAACAGTAACTATGCTAGCCTCCACAACAATGAATGATATTACTGTTCGTTCTAAGAATGCTCTGCAGGTTTATCATCTGCCGCTTTAAATGCTCAGGATCTTTAAAGTGGAATGGATTCTGATTGGCTGTCAATGCTTTTATCATTCATCAGCTGTAAAAAAAATATATATATAAAATCGCTCTGTGATTCCAATAATATAATTTCTCTGTCCAGTTATTGTTAGTTGTGCTGTGGAATCTGCTATTCTTTTATATTTAGAATGATTTTTATATCTTTATCATTATTATTATAGTTATCGTACTTGGTGTGAACGTGCCTTTAGCAAGGAAAAGAGAAAGGTATTTATTGAGGATTGCAATTATTAGAATAACAGCTTGCCAATATTTCTGAAAAGAGAGTCTCCCCTCACTACAGTATGTCAAAAGTTCAAGAGAGGTTACTGAGGGGATTCTCCACCCAAAATACTGATTATGCCATTTATGTTGGCAAACATAAGTATTATGTTTAGAATAGAATAGAAAGTATTAATAAATATGGCTGCAACTGCAATCAGCAATTTTTGGGGCAGAGCAAGTCAAAAACAAAGTGACAAGCTAAGCAAGCATGGCAGGGGAGCATCAGAATTCAGAACAGTAAAATAAAATGCTTATATTTATTATTTATTATTAACATCTGCTTCTGCAGTCATTTACTCAGGAATATTATTAAAACTAATTTAATTACAGACTAATACTAAAAAGATTCCAGTTATGGGAACAATGGCAATAGTATCTCTCTTTTTGGCAAATCGTCATTCAGAGTAACAAACCATGGTCATTCAGCGTAACAGATATACGTATGTAAAAATGAAACAATATACTTATTCTGACCAGTATTTATTCAAATACTTTTTTTATTTTATTTTTTTTTTATATATATATAATATGAATATTATAATCATTCGGTTCCATGCTAAATATCAAAGTACCATGAAATGCCAAATGATACCATATTGTACCACCACAGTACTTTTTTGAAAGGGTAATCTTGATACCTAAAAAAGATAAGCAAGCTAGTTATGAAAACAATTCTCAAGATAGATAGATAGATAGGTAAGTTATTAAAAAAATTAACATTAGAAATTAATAAAAGTAATGAATACTTTTTTTCACCAAGGATGCATTATTTCAGAGTAACAAACCATGGTCATTCAGCGTAACAGATATACGTATGTAAAAATGAAACAATATACTTATTCTGACCAGTATTTATTCAAATACAAAAATAATTTGTGATCATACTAAATTTGATTAAATTTTAAAGGACTTTCGCTTCCTTACAAAAACTTCTTGCTCACAGATGGATAAAACCTAGTGGTTTGAAAGACATTAGCAAAGAAAAAAATTAAAAATTAAAGTTAATTGGTATTTGAGGGCTGCACTGTGATGCTTAAATCTAGTCTTTTACAATATCATCAAATGATTCATGTTTAAAATATACCTAACAAGATTTTTTGGTATATAAATATTGTTACACTGAATTACATTTAATTGGTGTTTTCTGTAAATCATACTAAAACGTGCATGATAGTCATTATTTTTTGTTCGGAAAAATATAAAGTTAAACAGGACACATTCTAATATATGGGGAAAAAACTAAATTTAAAGCTGTATTACACTTTTGTTGTATTTTGTTGGTGCTTGAAACACCCTTTTCATCTTTGACCCATATATATATATATATACATATATATATATATATATATTCGGTTCCATGCTAAATATCAAAGTACCATGAAATGCCAAATGATACCATATTGTACCACCACAGTACTTTTTTGAAAGGGTAATCTTGATACCTAAAAAAGATAAGCAAGCTAGTTATGAAAACAATTCTCAAGATAGATAGATAGATAGGTAAGTTATTAAAAAAATTAACATTAGAAATTAATAAAAGTAATGAATACTTTTTTTCACCAAGGATGCATTATATCAACCAAAAGTGACAGTAAATATGTTTAAAATGCTTCAAAATATTTCTATTTCAAATAAATGCTGATCATTTGAACTTTCTAATGATCAAAGAATCCTGAAAAAAGTGTACCACAGTTTCCACCAAAATATGAAGCACCACAACTGTTTTCAACATTGATAATAAGAAGAAATTCTTGAGCAGAATGATTTCTGAAGGATCATGTGACACTGAAGACTGTAGTAATGATGATGAAAATTCAGCTTTGCATCACAGGAATGAATTACATTTTAAAATGTATGAAAATAGAAATCCATTATTTTAAATTGTAATAATATTTCATAATATTACATTTTTTTCTGTATTTTTGATCAAGTAAATGCATCCTTGGTGAGCATAAGATACTAGTTTAAAAAGACACTAAAAAAATCTTACCAACCCCAACATAATGCATACGACAGAAGAAATGAAAAAGAAAGGACCAAATGTGGAAAAATGATCAACATGACTCACCACTGTTGTTGCGACCCTCTCTTCTCAAACCACACAGCATCATGGGAATATCCCGTTTCCCTTCATTTGGCAGCTGAGCATCTAGCGCGAAACAGCCTTTGCAACATTATGCATGGTAAATGTATTTAAACAATCCTGAAAAAAATATATCTCAGTTTCCACAAAAATATTAAGCAGCACAAATGTTTTCAACATTGATAATAATAATAATTAAAAAAATGTTTTTGATGACCAAATCAGCATATTAGAATGATTTTTGAAGGACTATTTGACACTGAGGGCTGGAATAATGATGCTGAAAATTCAGCTTTGCGTCACAGGAATAAATTACATTTTAAAGTATATTAAAATAGAAAACATTTATTTTAAATTGCAATAATGTTTCCCAAAATTACCATTTTTACTGTATTTTTTATCAAATAAATGCAGCCTTGGTGAGCAGAAGAGACATTTTACAGCCAAGCATCTAGTGTGAAACAGCCCTGGTAAATGTAGTTTCATTACCATCAAATCACAGTCATCAAAAATTAAAACAAAATGATGCACCAGATGGTAATAGCACGGTACTGATCTACAAGATATAATATATAGAACATAGATGCATAGCATATTAATATATATGACTTATCTACTGTATATTATTTATAGTATTTCAACTAATACTATGGTAACACCATGACAAATCAAACATCATGGTATTGCTATGATGATATTGTTTAAAAAATATTTCAGTACCATGGTGTATTTCAAAGTACTAGTACCATGGTGCCAGCACTGTACTTTTTTTTCTACACACTCAGAAAAAAAGGTACAAAAGCTGTCACTGGGGCGGTACCTTTTCAAAGGGTACACTTTTGTACCTTCAAGGTTCCAATATGGACTCTTTAGGTACAAAGGTGTGCCTTTTGAAAAGGTACCGCCCCAGTGACAACTTCTGTACCTTTTTTTCTGAGAGTGTAATGTTATAAATAACATGGTAGATGAATTTCAGTGCTATGATATAGTTCAAAGTACCATCTGATACCATCACAACATCGAGGTATTATTACTTTTTTACTCCTTTGTACTTCCATGTTATTACCATGAAAAATGCTAAAACCATGGTTTGCAAACTTAACATTGATGTGAATGTTATGACTTCCTACGCAACTATCTGGAATGCTTGATTCTGATTGGACAATGGTGGCATTCTGACGTTAAATAATTTGATATAATGACTACTAATTTGTATAATTGACTGTTGTCATATTTAACTGACATACAGTGTATATGTGCTCTCTTTCTTCATACATAATATAATAATCAATATTTCATAAACATTTTCAACATTGCTACTACAAAATAAAGGATAAAATATCCTGTTCCCCCTTGTCAGATTTTAATTAAGATATCATGACAGAACATTATCCCTTACATAAACAGCATTTTGTGCACTTTAGAATCAAATATATGCATCTATTCCTCATGTTGTAATCTTGTTAAAACTGGCTTTTACTATTTTATGCACAGAATGAAAGCCATACACTTTACTAGCCTTTAAAGGGACAAACTAAGAGCAAGTCTGTGCAAATCTGCTCTCAGATTTCATTTTTGGGGGTTGGTGGGGCTATTTCACCCACTACTAGACTTTTGTCTTGACAGCCGCATGTGCCTGAGACGAACACCTGTCTAACCCATCAACACATACTGTACCACACATTCTTCTCTGGTATACTGTAACACCCAAAATAAAAAAGCTCCTCCCCAGCAACATGACACACAACACATAATATACAGTCAATACACCACACTGAGCGTTTAATAACTGCAAAGCTGAATTTTCAGCATCATTACTCCAGTCTTCAGTGTCACATGATCCTTCAGAAATCCTTGTAATGTGATATGATAATATAATCATTTTTAAAATTTAATCTTTTTTGCTAAGAAATATGCTGAAATATTACTAAAATATTCAAAGAGACAACTGTCCTTTAAAATTGTAATAATATTTCACAATATTTACTGCATTTTGATCAAATAAATGCAGCCTTGGTGAGCATAAGAGACTAAAGACATTTAAAAAATATCTTAATTATTTAAAAATGTTGACTGGTATTATATATATTATTATATGTGCTCACATTTCAGTTTATGAGCACATATAATAATACACCTAACCAACGTGAATTTATTTTTAAGAAATATATCACATTTTAAGCAAATAAAGCGTGAAATGATTAATAGAAATTCAAAATAACTGATAATCTGTAATCTAATGCGGTGAAATTAATAAAGTACAAATACTGGGGTGGTTCACTGTAAAGGACTGCAGATTATTTGAAGTAATTTTAAACTATACAGCCACCATGTGGCTGAACACTGTTTTGCAGGTCACTTTAGCTGACATAGGACAACAGATCTTGCATTCATTTCTCAGACCCACACAGCCAAGAAAAAAAAAATGACACACATAATAACTTCAGCATGACTGTTCATGAAGTACACAGCACCTGCACATACAATTCACCCTTTACCTGTACAAACATCAGCACACACTCACCTTATGCACCTTCTCTTATGTCTTACCTTTAACCCTAAAACAATGTTCTTTACCATGCAGTCAAATGTTGATGGAAAACACAGTTTTCAGCTGTTGCTTGAATATTCAACGTTCATGAAAAAAATTATTAATACATTATAAAAATCTAAAGTTGTACCCGTTCATATAATTTGGTTTAGATCTTACCTGTCCGATCGCTACCACTTTGTTCATTTAAATGGGGAGTCATCTCAATTATCACCAGTAAAATATGGAGTGCCACAAGGCTCTGTCCTAGGTCCTCTGCTATTTTCGATATACATGTTACCCCTTGGTAATATTATTAAAAAATACGGGATTAGTTTCCACTGTTATGCCGATGATACTCAACTATATATCTCAACATTGTAGAAACTTAATTTGCTGTAAAGTTGCTTTGCAACGATTTGTATCGTGAAAAGCGCTATACAAATTTGAATTGAATTGAATATCATTTAGGCTACTGGAGCTAACATGAACTAACAATGAACAGTTGCAGCTAATCTTACAGATTAATAAATTCTTTAACAAATGTATTGCTCATTGTTACTTAATTGTTACTTAGTTAATGACTTAACTAACATTAACTAATGCCCAACAAACACATTTACGTTGTGTCAACGTCGCTGCCACGTTCCATTTTTACTGTGGCAACGTTGCTGTCTACGTGCTCCCGACATTGTAGCAACGTTGAATTGTAAGACGCGAAAGGGCTGTAGCAACGTTGTTACGCGACATTCAGCAACTGCGAGACGACGTTCCGACCACATTTATTTTTATGCCAGATTATAAATATTACCTTTTCTGCATCTTATTTTATTTTTATTTTTTTTGTGGTGAATCTCTTAATAATCAAACACAAGATAAATATGCAATACTTTTTCAAATACTAAGTATTTAATAGTAATTAATAATAATTTTATATTTATTAATACTAATAATAAGGCAGATTTTGTTGTTACATTATGTGCATAATGTGACCTGCTACACAGGCCTGGATTTGCCATTGTCAGCACCACAAACAAATGACTGTTTAACGCTTTTTCCTAAATATCAGTAACTATATCTGAATACTGCAAGAAATATAGTTAGCAGTAAGTAGCCTACACCAAACCCGATCGCAAACTAACACTCGGTATGTGAATTATCAGCTATTCTGTCCATTCAGTTTATTAACAGAACAAATAAATCTCACATTGGACACGAAAATTGTAGGTTTTGTTTGGATATTTACATGTCTTATTTATCTAAAAGAGAAATCATACGCAATACTCACGTATCCTGGCTTGAAGAAGAATAACGGCCCAACGGTCTGTTGAAATTTAAAATGCGCTTCGGAACAGTGACGAGTACGTGTCGTCCAGTGGTTGTCCAGACAGGCTAAGCACAACCTTCAGCAATGGCCCTGAACCGTGATTGAATGGCAACATTGTGACAACGCAGTAACAACCTCAACGACACAACGTAGAACCAACAACCTTTTAGCCATGTTGTTACAACGTTGCTAAAAGGTTGGCTACGTTGAGGCAACGTTCTGTGTTTGTTGGGTGGGAGCTTATTGTTAATCGTTACCTATTTGTTCCATATTTGCTATTTCATTAATCATTGTGTTTCATAATAGATTTACTGTTACTTTTTACTGCCAAAAGCTGATAAACAGTTTCACATTGTGACAATTTATGCCATATCGTGACAAATAATCCAAACAATGCATCTGCCCCCCCAAAAATCCGCCCAATTGCTACTCGAAACTAGCCCAAACTATCCGCGTTTCGAGCAGGTCCCTTGGTAAAAATCGCCTTCTGGGGGCTAAAATACACCTTATTGGGGTCGCTTCAACCCGCGGACATGAAAAACAAGTGGCGGCAACAGTGATAAAGTAGCCCAATTCCACGGGAAAACCGTGGACTTGGCAACACTGTGACGGTTAGTAATAATGTCTACAACAGACACGGTAAACAGCTTGAAGTTGTCTAATTTGGCACGGTCTCCCTGCTGCACTAACAGTAGTAGCCTAAGGCTTTCCTCTGTGTATACCTATCCTTACAAGTACAATTTTAGCTGTATTATTTTGTGTCCCCTTCAAAAATTGCACTTGAGAAATTTTATGTTTATTGTCTCCTCCAACTGTTAGACGAAATTTACGCCCCTCTGATTACAGCATAAGGAATCTGTTCAGGAACTCTAACTTTTACAGTTCGGTAAAGTTGTAAAGATATTCGCAGATTCGACTTTTCCGGATCAATAACTCATGAGCAAAATGTTTTACTACACAATTGACGCCTCTTTTCTTTCGTAGTGATGTAGAAAATGAGCTACAAACGAGTTTTCCTCAAAACAAGCTTTCCTCCGCTCTGTACAAAACACATTGATATCAATGCGCTGGCGTCTGAGAGACAAGTCCGAAGGGACCGTCTGCAAAGTGTGAAACACGAAAAATGTTACTAATAATGTTACTAATTAATACTTAATAACTTCACAGTAACACACTGTAGTGTCACCAAATTCAGTTTACACACCACTGCTTTCCTGCTGGTTATACTAAAACAGATTTACACATTTTTTATGATTTTTTATTATGACAAATAGTCAATAGTCAATAAATTCATTGTAACACACTGTACAATGTACACCTTTTACACTTGTTCATGCAGCAGACGCGTTCATCCAAAAGCAAAAGCAGTTTCATTTTAAATAATCATAAAAAATATGCAAAAGCAATTCTTTTCAAAATAATTGTTGTGGTAAAACCAACAGGAGAGCAGTGAAGTGTGAACTGAATTTTGAGAAAGTACAGTGTGTTACAGTGAAGTTATTGACTATTTTGTCCAATAACAATGAAGGTAATGACTATTTTTCATTTGAAATAATCATAAAAAATATGCAAAAGCAATTATTTTCAAAATAATTGTTGTAGTAAAACCAGCAGGCGAGCAGCGATGTGTGAACTGAATTTGGAGAAAGTACAGTGTGTTACAGTGAAGTTATTGATTATTTTGTCCAATAACAGTGAATTTATTAAATATTTTTTTAAAAATCATGAAAATCCTTCAAAAGCAATTATTGTCAAAATAAGTGTTGTAGTAAAACCAGCAGAAGAGCAGTGATGTGTGAACTGAATTTGGAGAAAGTACATTGTGTTACAGTGATGTTATTGATTATTTTGTCCAATAACAATGAAGGTAATGACTATTTAAAAAAAAAAATGTAAATCATAAAAATGTGTAAAAGCAATTATTTTCCAAAATAACTGTTGTAGTATAACCAGCAGGAGAGCAGTGAAGTGTGAACTGAATTTGGAGAAAGTACATTGTGTTACAGTGATGTTATTGATTATTTTGTCCAATAACAATGAAGGTAATTACTTTTTTTTTTTTTAAATGTAAATCATACAAATGTGTAAAAGCAATTATTTTCCAAAATAACTGTTGTAGTATAACCAGCAGGAGAGTAGTGATGTGTAAACTGAATTTGGTGACACTACAGTGTGTTAACTGTGAAGTTATTGAGTATTTTATTAGTAACATTCTTCGCGTTTCGCATTTTGCAGACGGTCTCTTCGGACTCTCCAATGTATTTTGTACAGAGCGGAGGAAAGCTTGTTTTGATGAAAACTCGCTTGTAGCTCGTTTTCTACATCACTAAGAAAGAAAAGAGGCGTTAATTGAGTAGTAAAAACATTTTGCTCGTGAGTTATTAATCCGGAAAAGTCGAATCTGTGAATATCTTGCCAACTTTATCGAAATCTTTTAGTTCTCACTCCGTTTGCAAAATGGAGAGACTGACTATGAGGTAAGTAAAAAAAAAAAAAAAAGTCGTCATGACCGATATTTACATTGTTTGTGTTTTGAAAAATGCACAAGCTGACTTCATTAACTTCCTCTGAAGTGACTATGGAGCTAACCACGGCATCGTTAACCCGGTCTATGGAATACCAGCACCAGGTAAGAGTTTGTTGTGAAATTTACACAATCTCAGATTTCCACAGGACGGCACCCCATGACTACTTTTTCAACGCTAAATTAGTACCAAGTTTCTGCTTAACGGTATTCAAAACAACGCTAAATTTTTACATAGGCATGTATCGCTTTGTGCATAGTACAGTTAGTATGCAGTATTAATATTTTTTATTAATATTAGAATTAGTATGCAGTACTTGTTCTATAAAAATGTACAATGGCAATGCAAGTAGGGTATCTGCAAAAATACCGTAGGTAGTTATCCTTACTATACAGTATTTACAAAAAAAATGGTACTCTCGAAATTTACAATTGCACTCCGGTGTTATGGATCAACTTAAATATAATACATTTATGAAATTTGCAGACTTTATAATTCCAGGCATGCAAAGTCTATTTACAGTACATTAAATATGCAAATTAATGATAAAATATCAATAGTTTATATATTTTATTTAATACATTCTTTATTTAACATTATTGACAAGGGACTGTCTGAGTAAACAAGAAATAAAAAAACAAAAACAAATAAATAACATTATGAATCTGAGTAATTTATTATTTATTAAAATATTTGGGTCAATAATATGAACCCATACATCCACGTCAGTGGCAGTATTTGCACAAAAATTGGAAATGTCCTTAGCATCTAGTCATAACAGATTGCATACATTTGTGTTTGTCTTCTTCCTGGAACACACTGCTCCGGGTGTGTGTGTGTTCACTACTGTGTGTGCGCACTTGGATGGGTTAAACGCAGAGCACAAACTCTATAGATTTATATGGATATGACACTACGTAATGAGCTTATGAAACTTTACACATTTACAATTACTTACTATATTATTATTTACTATTGCTCCACTAGGTCTGAAATATAAATTGTACGTTTTAATCCCCTGGAACAAACTACAAACATGATGATCTAGATTAGAACATGATGCATTGCCGTGTCTGTGTCATAATTAAATAATTAAACAATTTTGGAGAAAGTGTTTTTTTTTTTTTTTTACATACATTTTTTTTTTTTTTTGCAGTCTTCCTTTAACGGACATTAATATAAGACGATACTGCAAAAACAGTTTACTGTCAAGCTGTTATATTCCTGTTATATATTGTCCAACATTCCTAATTTTTCTGTCATTAATTTTATTTCATATGTTGGTATTAATTCAGTGTTTATAATGCTAACACTTGAACTTAAAATATTTTCAACCGAAACTGACATGGTTTTTTGGGTCGACAGTTTATAAAAATTTAGTTTTTTTTTTAGCTTGTTTACTGTACACCTTGTCTCATAGCAGCTTTTAGGCATTGCTCTGTTTTTTGTTATAAATCAGAAATGACAAGAAGGCAACTTCCCGGAATAGAAAATCAACGGAGAGCGTTGGATTGTTTTGTTTGGCGTGGTTTTCAGATTATGATGCGTGTCACTCTGTCTCTATTGGCTGCTCCATGACACGCTTTACTTCCGCATTCCTCAGTTCCTATGGCAGCCAAAGGGAGTGTCGCAACTCTGTTTCTCATGGCTCTGGCTGCACTCAAGTGAAAGACGTGTTTAGTTTACATATTTTAACATTGACACCCCATCTGAAATAAATATGTAAGCTTTCTCTGCTGCTTCGGTTTAAGATATTTGACACAGAACGCGATTCTGTTTGGGACGCTTCTGTATTTTATGGACACACTGAGAAAGATTTTAGATAAAGATTTTAAGTTTTTTTTTGTTTTGTGCGTTATCCCACAGCATGCTTGTTTTCTCAACAGATTGCATTGTTACAATATTCGAAACATGATCGTTGCAAATAAGTGTATTACACTTGAAATATAATGCGTTTGTTTGAGCAATGGTCATTTTCCACTTAAGTGAACGTCTCAAGATAACGGGGGCGGGGTTTGTGAACCCTGTTAGGCTACTATGTGAAACTGTTAAAATGACACTAAAACTGTGTTGAATACATTAGCACAGTCATTGAGGAAAAAAATCACAGTCTAATAGTTGTATCAACATTTATTAAGAACATTAAGAATGTACCAAACGTGTTTTCTTTGCAGCTCCATAGTTTGCATCTGACGAATCTGCTGGAAAGTGAAATAAAAGAGCTCACGTCCCCCCAGTTAACACGACCCCCTGTTGATCCATAACACCGGTACTTCCTACTGTGGTAAATGTCCAAAACCTTGGTAGAATTCACTGAATAAATCGGTGAAAAACAGTGTTACTTATTGTAGAAACAACTCCACCCACTCGTCCATTCAGCTCCATCCAATAGCAGCGGCTGTCGGACTATATATAGCCTAGGCTGCTATACATTCCTAAACCATAAATACAGTAGAATTAAATCCATAGGCATTAGAGCGCACACTGCTCACTACTGACTTCAGGAGTCTTACCAAGAACGACAATCAGTTCTTCAAGATCTAAAAAGTATGTTCCTAACTATTGCTTGGTGAATCAGTCATTCTTGAGACATGGGACAAAACATGTCCAGCAATTGTAACTGCTATTTGGTTTAAAAATAAAAATATTTTCAATTGCAAATGTTATGGGGGATTAATAATAGAATGTATGTATCACAATTACCCCCTTTCAATTTAATTTTATCATTATTATGTGAAATCTATCTCACTTATTGTCTTCTCACTACGTCTAAAACAATGTGTCCACAGAGAAGGGTTCAATCATTCATATGCTCTAAAATAAATAAAAATGTTTTTTAATGATGAAAAAGAGCTTGTTTTATCAAAAGCAACACTTAATAATATCTCATATCAAAGCAAGGTTGTTTTTTAATGACACATGCATGTTTCATAAGGTTTCAAAGTTGTGTCCCCACTTTTTGTCAACACCGTCAGACATTTAATAAAATAAATGCAGAGTACATCAGTGTCAGGCAGGCTCTGGTAAGTTTTATGGTTTTAGAATATTTTAAATCTTAATATTAATATTTCCTGTGTCACAGCCATGATATGTCAACACCATCTTCCAATTTCTGAGGAAATTATTTGAAATATTTAGATCATTTTATTCTGCTGAAGCAGCTTCCATTAGCATCTAGCATCAACAGAAAAAATAAAATGGCTACTACATGAACTCCATTGGTTTTGTGAAAGAAATGCCAAATTTGTCAACACCGTCAGATGTCACCACCATAAGATTTTGTGTTCCAATGATATATCAAAATACTTAAATGTGACTCTTGAATAAAAGCTTTATAAACAATAACATACTTACTGTTTGTTGTGTTTGTTTTAATACAGTAATTCAATGTATTTGATAGTTAAAATGACTACAAATTCAGGTTTTCGTCACCACCGTCAGATGTGTCAACTCCGTCAGTTGAATATTTTGATAATATTTGATTATGATATTTTATATTTGTTGTGGAATTGTTGGTCACATGTGAAAGTGTAATCTGTCTGCTAACACGAGAATGTGTTTTGAAATGTTAAAAACATCTTGATTGCTGTTAAAGATAAAGCTGAAATTATATTACACAGTCCAAGCTAAAATAAGCACATTTTGTTAAAAAATATAAAAATTGGGAGGTTGAATCAAAGCATAGCTCAGTAGCTTAGTGCATATAAGATACATAAATGTAGTTTAATTTGTCTGTGTACAAAGTTTTATTTTTTCAATTTTGCACCCTCCCACTTCTCAAGAATAAGTGGAATCAATAGCTTTTTTATTTTGACTAAGCAGCTGAAGATTTATAATAACTGGTTATTTATAGGCTGTATGGATTTTTCACAAAGGTATTTCAACACAGGCCGCTGGGATTGACCAATCATAAATCACAATCAGTATTTCAGAAGCTGTGCAATAAATAAATAAATTTGAACGTATAGTGACATTTTTGTGATATTTGAAACTGAATGTTATTAATGGTTACTATATGTCTTTCTTGGTGCACATCCAGTGGAAAATTTGGTAACACTTTATAATAACTTTCATTAATAAATCATTAATAAACATTACATAATGTTTAACTAATCATTACTTAATATATATTCACATATCGAGATAATGTGCTTGTTAATGTTAACTAATGAACTTATTAAACATTACCAAATGATTAACAGATCATTATTTCATGTAAATTGAAATGCTTACAAATGTCATTAAACATTTAATTCATATGATCATGTATTTTTTTTTAAATCTTCAAATGATTTTGTCAGATTGTTTACAATGACTAAAAGCTTCATTAATAAATCATTAACAAACATTATATAATGCTTAACGGATAATTAGTTAATGTTTACAAATGTCATTCTACATTCAATGCGTTTTAAAAATCTACAAATGATTTTAACTGAAATTATACAATATTTACAATCTTACTTGTTAATGTATTTTTGAATGCTTACAAGTGTCATTAAACTTACTTCACATATTAGCTAATGCTCATTTTTACATTTACAAATGTGAAAATATAGCTTAATTAATCATTTTAAGCACTTCACAAACTATTCATGACCGGAATTTACCCTATTTTCACATCTTTACAAATCATTTGTTCATGTTTTTGCAGTACCCAATCTAACGTGGAGACTATTCATAATTTGTAAATGTTTATAAACATTTACACATTTTTTAGTATCTTTATTGGCACTGGACTTTTAGCTACTTTAACAACGTTTGTGTAAAGGGTGGTTAGTTAAGTTTAGCTAAATGCTTGGTAAAGACATAACACACATTGTAATTTGGGTGAAAAACATGTTTTTATCACCTCAACACTTATATTAGTGTACTATTGTGTATCATTAAACAGAATATTCCTTGAGTCATACATCATCAGAAGGGGGAAAAAAACAAATTTTCAAGAAAATACTTCATTTATTATTTATCAAAACAATATAAACAGATTGAATCGTGTTCCCTTATAGTAATCAAATTGGCCCCTGTACACTTGTTGACCCCTTACCCAACCCTTAAACCTACACTGTAAAAATCAATCTGTGACATTTATGGTAAAATACTGGCAGCTGTGGTTGCCAGAACTTCACCGTTAAAAATATGGTAGAAACATTTTAGGTTTTACAGACTTAACTTAACTTACTGATAACCAATTAACAGGTTTTTATTGTAGCCTTTTTACAGTCTTTTACTGTTAAAATCACAATAATTTTTTACAGTGTACCCATACACCAAACCTGTCCCTAACCCTACCTGTATCACACCTCAATAACAGCAAAAGTGTTGTGCATTAACAAAAGCTTTTAATCATTGTATAACATCTGTTAAAATCATTTGTAGATTTTCAAGATGTACATGATCATATGAATTAGAAGTTTAACGACATTTGAATGCTTTTTATTTACATGAAATGTTAATTTTTAGGCAATGTTTAAAACATTAATTAGTAAACATTAACAAGCACATTATTTCACGTTTCTATAGATATGTGAATATATATTAAGTAACGATCCGTAAGCATTAAATAATGTTTGTTAATGATTTATTCATTGAAAGTTATTAAAAAGTGTTACCGAAAACTTGCCTAACGGGTTTGTTTGAATCTCATTCAGCCACGGCGGCCGCACCCGCAACAAGCATGCACGGACCCCCAGCAAACATGTTCGATACCGTCCCTG
Organism: Sinocyclocheilus anshuiensis; assembly: GCF_001515605.1. NCBI lineage: Eukaryota > Metazoa > Chordata > Actinopteri > Cypriniformes > Cyprinidae > Sinocyclocheilus > Sinocyclocheilus anshuiensis. The sequence goes on from NW_015555768.1 coordinate 424,184, forward strand.
GATATGAAGGAACAGTGGCTGGCGGAGGCGGTAAGAGGCATGCAAGTTATATCAAACACCAAAGAAGCTAAACAAAAAGCTTCAGCATGAGAAAATGTGCTCGGGCTCATATGGTGCATTCAAGTCATGTCGGATAGATCATATTTACAAGTTGAAAGCACATAAACGTCACCACAAAATAGTAGGCTAATTACAAGTGGGAAACTTTTCTTTAAGCCCCAAGTTTCTGAATAGAGTTGCATGTACAAAATACCATAGTATTGTACAATTACCATAGAATATATAACAATTAAATTTACAGCACCTTCATAAATTTTATAAAAACATATAAAAGCAAAAACACACAGATGCACATTCTCTTTTCATCATTTTGTAGATGCGGAGTTAAAAAACCATGTTGAATTTTATGTACAAAATGTACATTGCCATCTTGGTCCGACAAAACGATTTGAACGCACCTGACGTTGTAAATACAAATTTTCCAGAAGGACTTGAATGCAACAATAGACCTTATAGTGTTTAGAGCACAGAAATACATGAATGAGCCTCCTAGTTTTGTTGCTAGTGTTGTCTCTGTTTTCACAGGTGGGTATCTTCCACCTCCAATGCCATCTGTACCGATGCCTGTGCCTGAACAGGCCCCCAGCCCACCAGACTGGCAGTAAGAGCTTTTTCTCTATACAAAAAGCACTCAATGCACACATTTAATCGTAAACACACACCTATGATATGCAATGTTCATACAAAGATGGGCAGGTAACACTTTATAATAACTTTCATTAAAAAATCATTAACAAACATTATGTAATGCTTAACGTATCATTAGTTCATATATATTCACATATCTAGAAACGTGAAATAATGTGCTTGATAATGTTTACTAATAAATGTATTAAACATTACCTAATAATGGTTAACATTTAACATTTCATGTAAATTAAAATGCTTACAAATGTCGTTAAACTTCTATCATGTACATCTTGAAAATCTACAAATGATTTTAACAGATGTTATACAATGATTAAAAGCTTTTGTTAATGTACAACCCTTTTGCTGTTACTGAGGTGTGATACAGGTAGGGTTAGGGACAGGTTTGGTGTATGGGTAGGTTTAAGGGTTGGGTAAGGGGTCAACAAGTGTACAGGGGTCAATTTGATTACTATAAGGGAACACGATTCAATCTGTTTATATTGCATTGTTTTGATAAATGAATGTGCAAATAGTAGAAGTCTACACAACAAAAAAAGACCAAATATATGACCTTTACAGACTGTGATTATGAGTTAATGATGAATATATTAACATGAATAGTTTGTGAAGTGCTTATTAACCCCTTAACTGTCACCGTCCCCAAAAAGACACTTGGCGTTGAATTTTAATCATCATAAATTATATATCATTTGAAAGCTTAGAAGCCCAAGATTCATCCTGTGAAAACCATTTTGAAATCGGACATTGCCTTACATGGAAATGGTACTTTAAAATCTTTTGGCGGTCTCCTCCCCCTTAGTGGGCAGTGTCAAGTGTCATATTGCAAAATGCATTATGGTCTTTTAGAATCAAACCTTTTTATGATCTTGACAAAAAACATATCATTGGAAAGGTCTGAGTCTCAGGATTTAGTTATTTTGAGATTTAAATTTTTTGAGAAGTAATATTGACAGAGAAATCTAGACATTTGTGACAGAAAAATGCATTAAAAAAATTCAATGGAGTTTGGATGAAACCCGGGGGCTCTTTGTGGTATAACGCCCTAAATAAAATCTCACAGGAACCTCAATTTTTTTCATATCAACTTCAAATTTGGAACATAACTTAGTTAGACATAAGGCTTTAATAAAATTAAAGCCTTATGTCTAACTAAGTTATGTTCCAAATTTTCCAATTTATGTACCAATTTCAGAGTAAACATGTTATGTAAAATATTTATTATATATAAAATAAAATAAAATTAATATAGTGCATTTTATTTACAGTAAATGTAATTTTTTGAAAAGATTCCACTTTTGCAATAATCTGCTTTTTTCTTCTTTAAAAAGAGACCAACCTTAGGTCTGTATTCCAAAGTGTTCATAAATTACAACAATTTAAGTTTGGATAGTGCACTTTAGCTATATTTTCACAACATTTGTAAATGTAAAAATGAGCATTAGCTAATATGTGAACTGGAGTTTAATGACATTTGTAAGCATTCAAAAATACATTAACAAGTAAGCTTGTAAATATTGTATAATTTCTGTTAAAATCATTTGTAGATTTTTAAAATGCATTGAAAGTTTAATGACATTTGTAAACATTAACTAATTATCCGTTAAGCATTATATAATGTTTGTATATTATTATTAATCATTGTAAACCATCTGTCAAAATCATTTGAAGATTAAAAATAAAAATGCATGATCATATGAATTGAAAGTTTAATGACATTTGTAACCATTTCAATTTACATTACCAAATGATTAACAGATCATTATTTAATGTTTAATAAGTTCATTAGTTAACATTAACAAGCACATTATGTCATATTTCTAGATATGTCAATATATATTAAGTAATGATTAGTTAAACATTATATAATGTTTGTTAATGTTTTATTAATGAAAGTCATTTTAAAGTGTTACCGATGGTGTCAGGATTATGGACCTGTTTTGCTCCTGTTTCTGTTTCAGTGTTCCCTTATTTGGTCATGTTCCTGTTCTCGTTGTCTCATTATTAGTTGATTCCCCGCACCTGTCTGTCCCTCGTTAAGTTTATAAATGTGTAGTCTGCCTAATCATGTTTCCTTGTCGGGTCTTTTATGTCTTCCTTGTGCTCTGTGTCTCCCTGTTGGATTATTAAAGACTCTTGTTTTGTGAAATCTCCATGTCTCCTCGTCTCCTCGTTCCTCCCATAAGCAAAGTGTGACAGATGGGCATTCTTCATTTAAATAACAGTATTTTTAAATAATTGGCTTTAACTTCAGTACAGAAAAACTTAGCAAAGAAATGTTGTCTTTATAATGTTGTCAGTCAGTATATATATAGGTATGTACTGTAGCTGCTTTTATATTCACCTTGCAGGGGATCATCATATTTTGAGGTTTTCGGCATCAAAAAGTTTGAAAGCTTTATCTAAAATGCATTCTGCTGATTTACCTTTTTAGCCCATTATTCTGCACTATGACCTGAATACGTTGTGTCAGTTTAGTAAAACACCTAAAAAGGGTCATGGAGGTACTAAAAATGTCACAACACACCCTGTTAGACATGTGCAAAGGTCACTTACATATTGATATTTTCTCTTTGATATCAGTATACCCTCCATCTCAGAGGACAGGGCACGTCAAGCTTTCGCAACGTACGTCTCCAGCAAGTGCTGCTATAGTTCTGCCCCCGTCAGAGAGGGAGTCATAACCAATATGGAGTCCTTTAATACCTACAGGGTGAGACCTACAATAAATAATCTTCATTATGACCATCATTGTCTTCTTTGGTATGTGTTTTTTTACATATAATATATAAGACATATAATTTTAAGGCGTGGAGGAGGATGAGCAGGTTCTTACGGAAATGGTTTGGACTACCCTGAAGCCTAAGCAGTATCGCTTTATACGGGCAAAACAACGAGCTGAAACTCCCCATCAGCAGCCTGAATGAAGAATTCATGGTGACCCGCACTAGGGAGTTGCTGCAGTACTAGGAGTCCTCAGACCCAAACGTCTCTCAGGCAGGGATTGAGGTCAGGACAGGGCTGAAATGGAAGGCATCTGAGGCCATGGATGTTGCTGAGTCACGTCTGAAGCAAAGGGCACTGGTGGGCACAGTGGTTCAAGGAAGAGCAGGCCTGAGCAGCAACACGGCGTCGTGCTATGGCAAGGCAAGGAGGAAGGATATGACGTCGCAGCTCCAGGATGAGGTCAGAGCATTGCTTGAGGAAGTGCGAGCCAGCAGGATTGATGGGATGCAGCAGCAGGGAGCCTGGACAAGGTGGGAACAAGTAGTAGAACGCAAAGTTACTTGGGCCAAGCTCTGGAAATCTAATCTGCCCCACTGAATAAAAATCTGAATCCAGGCTGTCTATGACATTCTACCAAGCCTGTCCAATCTTTTCTGCTTGGAGAAGATAGAGTCACCAGCTTACCCTCTGTACCTGAAGAAGGAGACCCTGGATTACATCCTCAGCAGCTGTCTAAGAGCCCTGAGTGAGGGGCGCTATCGTAGGTGTCATGACAAAGTTCTGAAGAGCATAGCACAGGATTCCTCAAATCCGGTCCTGGAGGACCACTGCCCTGTAGAGTTTAGCTCAAACCCTGATCAAACTCAGATACCAACTCCAGCAAGTTGGCTGTGGATCAGGAGAGGAGAGCCTTCGGTGGGGTAGTGCTACCTGGACACAAGTTGGGGCTTGATTAAGCCCGACTGGTTCACCTGGGCGAGGGTGTCTGATTATTGAAAGACCCGAAACACCAGATGACCCCAGGAAACATCACTGATTATGTGTCCAGAAGCATCACATGGTCAAGTCAAGTCAAGTCACCTTTATTTATATAGCGCTTTTAACAATACAGATTGTGTCAAAGCAACTGACCAGCATTAATTAGGAAAATAGTGTGTCAATAATGCAAAATGACAATAGTAAACACAAATTTTTCAGTTAAAGACAGTTCATCATTGAATTCAGTGATGTCAACATCCAGCTCAGTTTAAATAGTATCTTTGCAATCAAGTCAACGGTATCGCTGGAAATGAAGTGTCCCCAACTAAGCAAGCCAGAGGCGACAAAGCACTATCCTTAAGAAAGCCGGGAGGAGCTGAAGTGAGAGGAAAGTCAGAGGATTTGCAAATAAACCTTTTTTATGTATGTTTGCATGTAAGTATGTATGCATTTATTTATTTATTTATTTAGTGGTTGTATGGCTCTTAATGTTCTTCAGATCAGTGATTTGGTTTCTGGGTTCTTTAAAGATTTTAATTGGAATCTTTTTCTTTTTTTTTTTTGCTTCTCATGCATCTTCTGATTTAGTATACAGATTAAACAAAAACAGTAATTAGCATAAAATTGTATGCAGATTTTGACAGCATTATGAGGGTTAAATCCATTGCAAGCATTCAGGGGTGTGTCCACAAGGGTGGCATGGGGTGATAACTGCCACCCTAAAAATGAGCTTGGCACCTTGCCACCCCAAAGCAGAGTAATAAGATCGGAATGCAATGAGAGCAGAGTGAGGAGAGGGGCAGCGTACAGATCGGAGAACGTACAGATCACACAGAAACAAAAACTTATTGTCAACTCTGTCCTGTGATTTATCAATAAATTTGCTTGGAAACAAAAATGTTGTGGAAAAAATATATATTTATTTTTAACTAATTAAAACTTCACTATTAGTAATCTTACTGTGCTTCTATCTGTACCCTATCTGACTTAATGACTGATAAAATAACTGATGAAAATGTAGTTATTTTCATCCTTCCAAGCAAAATTTGTGCTGCAAAAATGACAGATTTAACTTTTTAATACTGACAAATAAGATTGGCAAATCGTTTAATACCCACCTAACCTACTTAAAGAAAAGAAAATAACGACACGACACATTCATTTTTTTCTTAATATTATTAGATCTGCTCAAAGGCTATTACGTTCTTACATTTTGCAGCAATCATTCGGTGAAAATCTTCTTTAATAAAATAAATAATCAAAAGTCTATTGGTTAAAAATAAACAAAGGAGAAAGTTGTTTTTTTGTTTGTTTGTTTGTTTAACATTTGTTTAGCATTTTAAATGAGTTCACCCTTCGACATTGTCACAGACAGTCATATCCTATACAAAATGAATAGAGGAGGGAAACGTTCTGGGGTGCAGAACAGAAAAAGACACAAAAAAAAGCATTAAACTGAGGACACTTCAACTAGCCACATTTTGCCGAAAATCGCCATTTTTAATTCAGAATAGGTCATTTGTGTGATTCATGCATGCGATGCATTTTTTGAAAACGTTTCATACTTCAGTTCAAAACAGTGCTGAACTTTGACAAAAAGTGATTTTTTTTTTATGTTATATTAGTGATTTTCTAATGTCTTAATATAAATCCAAAAGCAAAACATGAAGATAACTGTATTGGAAACGGTTTATTGATCCTCTGCAGCCATCTACCACTGGTAAATAAAAAAGGTTATTCTTTAGAGTGAAGTTTTACATTTACTGTTCTAATTTTGTGTAAATATGTATAAAATATGCATATTTTTGAGGCAAAAAATTAAAAAATAAAACCCTCCAACCCTCCAAAACTGCTTAACTCAAATGTGAGTTAGGGAATAGAGTACAGGAAGGTGACAACACTGATCTTGCATAATCCTCAGCAAATGTACAACTGTGTACATGTGAGGCAGGCCTAGTGTCGCCCCTCATTCTGCTCCTGCCCCCCCTTGCCACCCCAAAATATAGACTCCTGGACACACCCCTGCAAGGTAGTGGGCACTTATGAAACAATGACGTATATCAGAAAAGTGCATAAACAAGTGGAACGCTTTCAAGTTTGGTGAGCGTTTACGAAATTCAGAGAAAAGGGCAAATTGCTTTTCAGCAGCAACAAATTCACGTGTACAGATATCCACTGTAATTATTACAGTGATATATATACATCAGTGAATTCCACTCACAATACACCGAATTACATACAGTTGCTTTAAGCGCTAAATAAGTAAGAACTCTTGGGTTATAATGCTTTATTATGATTTACATTACCAGTTTTCCATTCCTTACCGTGACACACAGAGAGTAGCCATGTCTTCTGGAGAAGGTGAGTCTTATTTTTAACAGTTTTCTTTTCTTGTTCTGTTGTACTTGTATTCTGCTCTCTCCTTCACACTGTTAATGAGAGCTGGAGAGAGAATGTTTCCATTAAAGCCAGTCCTCCACTGTGAGATTGTCTCTGACAGAGGGACTGTGCTGTTATATAAAAATACAATAAAACACTTTAAAACAAAGCACAGCATTTGGGGCACTTCTTCCGAGGAGGCAAGGGAGGCAGTGTCTCTTCAACATATTGGATGATAAAAAAAAAACAACAAAAAAATTTGTAATACAACAATAAAATGCCAATATTACAAACATATAACATTAAAAAGTGTATAAATCACTTGTTTTTTCTAAATATGCTAAATTAATGGCTAAAATTGAGGTGAAAATGCATTTAATAGAGACATCAGTAGCAGTATTGGTATCAAAAATACTGGCCTTTGTTAATAGGCTACTTTGTAAAGAGAAGCCATTAAACATTTAAAATATACCACCGTTAGGTTGTTTCTACATTAATTTGGAGGTTCAATGTGAAATTATGACAATATATTTATGCTCCAGAACATTATGTATTTACTATACAAATAAATTAATTTTTAATTTTTATTTAAATAATTTAGAAAATAATGCTTTTAAAAACAAAATGATTTTTTTTAAATAATTGGCTTTAACTTCAGTACAGTAAAAACTTAGCAAAGAAATGTTATCTTTATAATTTTGTCAGACAATATATATAGATATGTACTGTAGCTGCTTTTATATTCACCTTGCAGGGGATCATCATATTTTGAGAGTTTTGGCATCAAAAAGTTTGAAAGCTTTATCTAAAATGCATTCTGCTGATTCACCTTTTTAGCCCATTATTCTGCACTATGACCTGAATACGTTGTGTCAGTTTAGTAAAACACCTAAAAAGGGTCATGGAGGTACTAAAAATGTCACAACACACCCTGTTAGACATGTGCAAAGGTCACTTACATATTGATATTTTCTCTTTGATATCAGTATACCCTCCATCTCAGAGGACAGGGCACGTCAAGCTTTCGCAACGTACGTCTCCAGCAAGTGCTGCTATAGTTCTGCCCCCGTCAGAGAGGGAGTCATAACCAATATGGAGTCCTTTAATACCTACAGGGTGAGACCTAAATTACAAATTAAAAAACATTAAATCATCTTCATTATGACGTTTTCTTCTTCGGTATGTGTTTTTTTTTACATATAATGTTTAAGACATATAATTTTAAGGCGTGGAGGAGGATGAGCATGTTCTTACGGAAATGTCTAGGACTACCCTGAAGCCTAAGCAGTATCGCTTTATACGGGCAAAACAACGAGCTGAAACTCCCCATCAGCAGCCTGAATGAAGAATTCATGGTGACCCGCACTAGGGAGTTGCTGCAATACTAGGAGTCCTCAGACCCAAAAGTCTCTCAGGCAGGGATTGAGGTCAGGACAGGGCTGAATGGAAGGCATCTGAGGCCATGGATGTTGCTGAGTCACGTCTGAAGCAAAGGGCACTGGTGGGCAAAGTGGTTCAAGGAAGAGCAGGCCTGAGCAGCAACACGGCGTCGTGCTATGGCAAGGCAAGGAGGAAGGATAGGAGGTTGCAGCTCCAGGATGAGGTCAGAGCATTGCTTGAGGAAGTGCGAGCCAGCAGGATTGATGGGATGCAGCAGCAGGCAGCCTGGACAAGGTGGGAACAAGTAGTAGAACGCAAAGTTACTTGGACCAAGCTCTGGAAATCTAAGCCCCACTGAATAAAATTCTTAATCCAGGCAGTCTATGACATTCTACCAAGCCTGTCAAATCTTTTCTGCTGGGAAAAGGTAGAGTCACCAGCTTACCCTCTGTGCCTGAAGAAAGAGACCCTGGATTACATCCTCAGCAGCTGTCTAAGAGCCCTGAGTGAGGGGCGCAATCGTTGGTGTCATGACAAAGTTCTGAAGGCCATAGCACAGGGTTCCTTAAATCCGGTCCTGGAGGACCACTGCCCTGCAGAGTTGAGCTCAAACCCTGATCAAACTCCGTCACCTGTGATTTTCTAGGGATCCTGAAGATCTTGATGAGTTTGCTCAGGTGTGTTTGATTAGAGTTGGAGCTAAACTCGAGCAAGATTTGAGGAACCATGTCATAGCAGATACCAACTCCAGCTGGATTACCCACTGTAAGCACCTACGCCCAACGAAGAAGACCATCACTATTGATAGGGCTGGAGAGAAGGTAACAACATCTGCCAGGACTTCCTCCTCTGGTGTGCTAACATCTGCACAGGACTGGGAGCTGAAAGTCAACCTGGGTAGGCAACTGAAGTTCCCAGAAACTGTTCCCATAGCATCGCTGAGGCCAGACATGGTGCTGATCTCAGAAGCCTCCAAGCAGATCATGTCTTAGAACTCTCAGTCCCCTGGGAGGATCGTATCGAAGAGGCCAAAGAGAGGAAAAGATCTAAGTACACAGAGCTGGTAGTAGAGTGCTGAAGAAACGACTGGCGAGTAAAGTGCGAGAGCCCATTGAGGTGGGATGTAGAGGGTTTGCAGCCCAGTCTTTTTGCAAGGTCTACAACATGCTGGGCATCAGAGGGGCCAGTATACAAAGGGGCATTAAGTCGGCCACGGATGCAGCAGAGGTTGCTTCAAGTTGGCTGTGGATCAGGAGAGGAGAGCCTTGGGTGTAGTGCCAGGTAGTGCTACCTGGACACAAGCTGGGGCTTGATCAAACCCGACTGGGTCGCCTGGGCGAGGATGTCTGATTATTGAAAGACCCGAAATACCCGATGACTCCAGGAAACATCACTGATGATGTGTCCAGAAGCATCACATGGTGATGCATATTAAAAACTGATGTGATTTGTGGTTGATAGAACTAAATGCTGCTTCTGTTCTCAGTATCGTTTGGAGACGTTCATGGAGTCCAGATCTACTGAATGGAGTCAGGAGCCTTACACAGGTACCCAGAAGTCAAATAGGTCATGTTTACACTTCATGCTGTCTTTTGCTTCCATTTACAATGGATACAAATCTGATCTTGTATTCCTGCACTATATTCAAATCTTACATGATGCAAATGCCAGGAAGGAAAATGTTCCTGCATTTAATGTGGCTCGTAATCAATAAAAGCATAAAATTTCAGGTCAGCCTGTGGATGCTGGTGTTCAACCTACTCCAGGTCCGTGGCAGATTGCAGCTCAACCTCCGGCCTTCTTTCAAGAGCACAAGCAGACCATTAAAGTGCCATATACTTCCTCAGTCAAGGTTTGACCTTTAACCACTCGATCCACAAAAATTAAGAAAGCAGGTCCCATTTGACACACTTTAGCCACTTTTCCACCGTCTGACCGAACGGTTCTAAGAATGGTAAGCAATTTCCACTTGAGCTTGGTTTGGCACAACACGATTATAAACCGTTCTCTTTCTTTTGCTTTCATTTACACTTGACCACATCTCTGAAAAATGTATACAAATCTGATTTCGTATTCCTGCACTGTATTCAAATTTTCCATGATGATGCAAATGCCAGGAAGGGAAATTTTGCTGTGTTTAATGTGGCTCATAATCAATAAAAGCATAACATTTCAGGTCAGCCTGTGGACGCTGGTGTTCAGCCTGCTCCAGGTCCGTGGCAGATTGCAGCTCAACCTCCGGCCTTCTTTCAAGAGCACAAGCAGACCATTAAAGTGCCCTATACTTCCTCAGTCAAGGTTTGACCTTTAACCACATGATCCACAAAAATTAAGAAAGCAGGTCCCATTTGACACACTTTAGCCACTTTTCCACCGTCTGACCGAACGGTTCTAAGAATGGTAAGCAATTTCCACTTGAGCTTGGTTTGGCACAACACGATTATAAACCGTTCTCAGCCTGCAATTCTGAGCACAGTTGGCTGGTAGAATGTGGTGATGTCTCCACTCAGTATTGGTCACTTGATTGTTGTCTGCCCACTAGTTCTCTCTCTCTCTGCTGGTTTGTCTGGTCAGAGGAGAACTGGCCCACCGACTGAGCCTGGTTTCTCCCAAGGTTTATTCTCCATTCTGTCACCGATGGAGTTTTGGTTCCTTGCCGCTGTCGCCTCTGGCTTGCTTAGTTGGGGACACTTCATTTCCAGCGATACCGTTGACTTGATTGCAAAGATACTATTTAAACTGAGCTGGATGTTGACATCACTGAATTCAATGATGAACTGTCTTTAACTGAAAAATTTGTGTTTACTATTGTCATTTTGCATTATTGACACACTATTTTCCTAATTAATGCTGTTCAGTTGCTTTGACACAATCTGTATTGTTAAAAGCGCTATATAAATAAAGGTGACTTGACTTGACTTGACTCTCTCTGTAGCTGACCAAGTGCACTATTTGACTGAAGTAAATAGAAATATCTGATCATCCTCCATAACATGGTCGCTATTTACATCTCATATCGTATGTAAACACTTGCGTTACCAAAGCAACGACTGATGAATTTGTATTGGACCTCTGTTATCAGGCCCACAGTGGAAAATGAAACCAAATCCATACCGGCTGGGCGGTTCGGCATGGAATGAAATGGATAAGCATTACAACGGTTTGGCCTGATGGTGGAAAAGTGGCTACTGTACAGCATTTCTGCATGAAAACTCAACACATTCTAAAGGGTTTGGCAGCATTTTATTTAATCTTCTAGATCACCAGAACATTCATTTAAATGTTTCTGTTTGTAGAGCACAACAACAGTCGAGTTCCGGAATCAAAAGTCCTATTCATTTTCTCAATACGGTAGTGAATTTAAAATGATAACTTAAAAACCTTTAAAGACAGACTTTAAAGACAACCTCAGCTATGTTAATCGATGGTTCACGCTTTTGTTGAAGCCATCAGCCTGCATTATTTTCTATGAAACTTATTTTAACAAACTTACTTTTTAAATAATCATGTTAAAATCCAGAATTCATGGTGAAGAGCTACATTACCCATGATTCTGCAAAGAAATTGTGACAAGCAAATTGTACCAAAAAAACCCACCCTCTCAGATGAAGCACTATGGATGATATAATAATCTCTCTGCATTTTCAAAATACTTTGTAATGCTGTGATTTTTACCTCATAGCTGGTTTGGTTTGCTTTCGTGGCTTATAACTCTTTAAAGGGGTCATATGATGCTATTTTAAAGATCATTATTTTGTGTATTTGGTGTAACAGAATATGTTGATATACTTTAATGTTAAAAAAACACATTATTTTTCAAATACTGTACATTATTGTAGGTCCAAAGTGTTTTACTCTCTAAAGTACCAATGCTTTTTGGCTTCCTGCAGCAGGTAAACTTGCCGGTAATGGTTATGTTCAGTAAGTCGGATCATATTTTAGAGCATTATATTCTGTTTGCACCCTAGAACTGTCACGTGTGTCTGGGAATGGGAAAAACCCCCTGTACCACCTGTGCTGGAGCTGGAAATGTAAGTACATTTTTAACTACCACAGACCGAACCAGCTGCATGCCGGGCATTTCATTGCTATCAAAGTTGTTTTCACAGAGGAAAATATGGCACTTGTATTAAAAGTATTAAAAGTGTGGTGACTGGAGAGCAATTCAAGTTGAATTGTACTGGAATTGTGCACACAAGCCACAGAATGTTTTTTCATTCAGTTCATCATATGACGTAAATACCCTAATATATGACCTGTTTGTCCTCTATTGTTTTCCATGTGCAGAAAGTCTGTAGAGTGTGTAATGGTTCTGGTTACCGTCATTCTGATGACCGCTGCACGCACTGCAATGGGCGCGGACGTGAAAAGTAAGTCCTTTATAGCTGTATATAATGAGACATTTCTATGAAACAGGTTTCTTACTAAAAAAATGCTTTTTTAATGTCTTAAATGACTTACTTTACTTAATTTATATTTATTTTACAAATTTTTTTATTGAATTTATTGTATTTTAATTTAATTTATCTTTATTGTATTTTTACAACTTTTGTGGCTACTGTGGGTTGAATTCTGATGAAATCCTGCAGGGGGCTTCAGTGGTTTGGTTGGTATTTTCTGAGTTCTGACTTATCTGGTGTCTTTCAGCTGTAGTTCATGTAGCGGCAGCGGCTCTTGCCGGTGTGACACCTGCCGTGGAAAGAGACAGCTGCTCGTCTTCATCAACCTCAATGTTAAATGGTATGATCTATATGATATAACATTCATGCTTGCTAAGGCAGGCATGGCTATTACAATATTAACTAGCTCCTCTTGTGCTATATACATGAATCCTGCAGTATGAGGAGAGGTTTGCTGTTATGTTTCTAAACGATCATACTCATAGACTTACATTGAAGTCATTCTTTGCACAAGAGAGCACTCATTTACAGTTTCTTTGAAATAAAAAGAAATCAAGTCATTATTATTAATTATTTCATGATAATCAGAAGTCTTTCAAACTGAACTGTCTCATTCTAAAAGCTATTTTTGGACTATTTCAGGAGCATAGAGAAGGATGAATTCGTAGCGCAAGATTCAAGTGGTCTGAGAGGGCAAAAACTGGAGGAGGTTTCAGGGAAGGAGCTCTTCAAAGACGCCCAGAATATGGTACGAACAGACCGTACATATAGTGAGAGGTTTGTAAGGTTTGTTGAAATTTGTAAGTTCATCAGATGGTTATGTTTACTGTAGGTCTATCCAGTGAGGGGCTTTCCTGATGTTTCTGTTGCACAAGCTTCTGAGCGCTTTGTAAGAGACCATCAGGTGAAATACGCCCAAAAGTCCCGCATGTTACAACAGGTACCACTGTCTTCATATGTTTATGTGCTTCCAGACCTTTTTATATTGTCATTTTTATCACTTGATTATTATCATTCATAATTTTCAATTATAATTTGTATTTGTATGTTTGTATGTAACAAAACAATACAAATAACAAACTGTGCTATATCATTACCAGTCTGTCTGTAACTAGAGACAATCATCATGCTGAATCTTGAATCTGTCATTCTGTAATTTAATCTGTTTCAGAGGCAGACAATCGAGCTCATTGCCATAACCAAAGTGAACTACATGTGGAAAGGAAAGCCTAATGTTTACTATGTGTATGGAAATGAGTTTAAAGTGAACGCTGATGACTATCCCGCCACCTGCTGCTGTTCTGTGATGTAACATCAAATACACCTGACCTGGGGCCTCATTTATAACCGTTGCGTATGCACAAAAACAGCCCTGAAAGAGGCGTACGCTACTTCCTGCGCAAAATTTGGGATTTATAAAAACAAACTTGATGGGAAAATTTGCGCACCTGCACGCAAACTCTGACCCATGCGTACAAACTCTTTTTCCTTGAGTGAGAAAATTAATGAAGTAAAAACAATAATTTTAAGCTCTGTTTTCATGTCGATATATACATTTACATTAAATATTCCATTCTCATATGGAGATAAGGACAGAAATTACATAAAGTCATTACGCAGAACTTAAACCAAAATTATATGAATTTAGACATCTTTGTAGTAAATGCGCTTGATCACTTTTCCTCTTTTATTGACAGCGAGGAGTGTTATAGGTGCACAATAATTCATCTTTAAACTGAAGTGCATTGATTTGAATTGTTTAAAACAATTGAAATAGGCTACTATTTGACCAGTGTTAAAGAATGAGATCAACTCTATTTCTAAAATATTTATCTTATAACTATTTTAAACAGTTTTTGTTTTAATTTTTGTTTTTATCTTTATCTATATTTATTCTAAAACATAACAAGGATATTGGATGATTTTTAGAAATAAAAATTAATGTATGGCACAAATGGCATTTATAGTCCGTATCTCATATTTCCTTAATGTCATTTATCTTTGACGGTGTTAAACATGGTGTCACGTGGATGGGAATATGCATAGAAATGATATGCAGATGAGGTTATGCATAGTATAACTAGGCGTTGTAAGCTCCATATATGGTGATTTTGGATAAATCTGATGTGCGTACGCAAAATCTAGTTTTTCAGTGTACGTACACTTTTAGGATGAAATCTACGGACTACGGAGTAAATGAGACCCCTGGTCTTTCTGCACTGTCATGAAAAAAAAAAAAAAGATGCTATGTGCAATCAAATTATTCACCAACAAAACAACAACCAAGTGCTTACTAAGCAGTGATGTTTTTGGCTTAAAATTGAGCTCACCTAAAATACACTGCAGCAGACTGAAGTTCAATTTCCCACCGGTTCTTCAGTACAACTTCCCTTCCTCAGAAACACTGAAGCAACTCTGTGGTTTTCTATTTCAAATCCAGCAAAGGGAGTCAGTGCATTTTTCAATGCACTTGGCATATGGACAGAATCCACTTTTATATTTGATTTGGTTCGCTTTCAAATCAAAGCACTTGGGAGTTTTCTTTCCCATAACTGAGCTGTAGATGGGTTGTGGTGGAGCTATTGTGCAATGATTTGCCGCCTTCTCAAGTTGCCTTCCTGCACGTTCTTGAATCACAAACAAGCTTGCGATTATCTTTGCCCTCTCTGCCCACTGTTGTTTTGATTGCTGACCCAAATACATTGATATACGCGGATTACGCTCTTATGTTTAATAATTAATAAACTGTTAGCTCAGATGTCAATAATAAGACTAATACGTCTAAATCGACTACAAATGTGAAAGCCAAAACACTGCAGCAATTTTAGAAGCAACTTTAGCATAAGATTATCATGACAAACGAGTGTTTGCTCCCAAACAGACTTGTGTACCTATTTAATGTTTGCATATGATATCAGAAGACTTTATCTTATAGTCCAAGAACCAACCAGTGTTAACCACTCAGCAGATTGAACTCCTTTGAAGAAGGTCAACAGTAGTTCAACAAGCTAACAACAAAGACAAATCAATCTGCCTCAAAGTCCCTAATGAAGACATCTCAACAACCTGTAGAGTCTCTGATTTCCCAACAGCCATGGCTCTGAATTCCATATCTCAATATAAGTTCACACATGCTCTGTAATTGCTTCTGTGGCACTTTGAGGGACCGACCGCGATAAGGGTGTGT
>NW_015555768.1:440091-440344 GCF_001515605.1 Sinocyclocheilus anshuiensis
ATGGTGTTAAACATGGTGTCACGTGGATGGGAATATGCATGGAAATGATATGCAGATGAGGTTATGCATAGTAAATCTAGGCGTTGTAATCTCCATATATGCTGATTTCGGGGAGGAAACGGGGTGTAAATGCACGTACACACAATCTTCCCCTGACTGGGATTTATAAACGGATTTTTGTGCAGGTTCTGGCGTACGAATGGTTTTATAAATCTGAAAACTTTTGTGCGTACGCAAAATCTAGCTTTCGTGC
>NW_015555768.1:440426-442331 GCF_001515605.1 Sinocyclocheilus anshuiensis
AGGGTAAAGGTGATGGATTGGCCAAGCATGTCTCCAGACCTAAACCCTATTGAGCATCTCAAGGTCTCTAACATCCACCAGCTCCGTGATGTCGTCATGGAGGAGTGGAAGAGGACTCCAGTGGCAACTTGTGAAGCTCTGGTGAACTCCATGCCCAACAGGGATAAGGCAGTGCTGGAAAATAATGGTGGGCGCACAAAATATTGACACTTTTGGCCCAATTTGGACATTTTAACTTCGGGGTGTACTCACTTTTGTGGCCAGCGGTTTAGACATAATGGCTGTGTGTTGAGTTATTTTGAGGGGACAGCAAATTTACACTGTTATACAAGCTGTACACTCACTACTTTACATTGTAGCAAAGTGTCATTTCTTCAGTGTTGTCACATGAAAAGAAACATGCTAGTAATTTGCTAATCATGCTAGCGACATGCTAGTCACTTGTTAGTCATGCTAGCAACATGCTAGTTACTTGCTAATCATGCTAGCAAACATGCTAGTTACTTGTTAATCGTGCTAGCAACATGCTAATCATGCTAGTAATATGGTAGTAACAGGCCAATCATGTTAAAAACATGCTAATCTTGCTAGAAACATGTTATCAACATCTATCTAATCTATCTACATTTTCAAACTTCAGGCTTTTACAACTGCTTTAAACTTTCAGGCTTTCTCAAGCCAACCTAAAGTTCGTCTTGATTAACTTTTTTTATCTAGATTGTATGTTTGTATGCAACAAAACAATGCAAATAACAAACTGTGCTATATCATTACCAGTCTGCCTGTAACTAGAGACAATCATCATGATGAATCTTGAATCTGTCATTCTGTAATTTAATCTGTTTCAGAGGCAGACAATCGAGCTCATTGCCATAACCAAAGTGAACTACATGTGGAAAGGAAAGCCTAATGTTTACTATGTGTATGGAAATGAGTTTAAAGTGAACGCTGATGACTATCCCGCCACCTGCTGCTGTTCTGTCATGTAACATCAAATACACCTGACCTGATGTACGGTATAATATAAATGCTGTATATCCGTTAAGATGAACAAATGTACTGTGTCTTCTGCCTATACATCCCAGAATCATGACATCTGTAGCTGACTGACACAAAACTCAACCTGTCCGAATGGGGCATTGTTTATGCAGCTTAACCATGTACACTGTATGTAACATTTTATGTCACCTGACTCAATATAACCAAATGTGAATCACTAAACCTCTTGTAGATTGCATGCATTTTTCTAACTATTGAAGAATATGACGTATAGTCTATAGTAAATCTATAAACCAAAACAATGTATTGAGATTAAGAAAGTCAAAATAAACTGAGTTTTGAGAAAAGACCCCAAAACTTGTATTTGTTTATTTGCATTTTCTTTTAATTTTTTGTATTTTATTTAAGACTAGACATTCAAAGCCAAACAAGGTTCATACCTGCCAACACTCATTAAATACAACCACAAATCAGAAAAAGTTTGGACATTTTGTAAAGAAATCAATAATCTGTGAGTCCCCATGCTAACTGCACATCATCGCTAACACCACGTGAAATGGGCCCAAGATCATCAAGATTGGACAGTGGATGATCGGAAGAAAGTGGCCTGGTCTGACAAATCATGATTCCTGGTGTATCACGTCGACAGCCGAGCTCGAATATGCTGATTACCAACAGAGGCTATGGCACCTGCATGCACTATTGGGCGGACACAGGCCGGTTATGCTGTGGGCAATGTTTTCTTGGGACACTTTTGGCCATATTATGCCAATAGCACAATCCCTGACAGCAAGGGCGTAGGTTTGATTTTGGCATTGGTGGGGACTTAACGGCAGACAACAGACAATTTAATTGTTTAATCAAAATTGTTACTAGCAACAATTTAGTAGTTGCTGCTTAATGGTG
>NW_015555768.1:442366-443680 GCF_001515605.1 Sinocyclocheilus anshuiensis
TCGGAAGAAAGTGGCCTGGTCTGACGAATCAAGATTCCTGGTGCATCACGTCGATGGCTGAGCGCAGATACGCCGATTACTAACAGAGGCTATGGCACCTGAATGCACTGTGGGGCGGACAATGGCCGGCCAGTGTTATGCTGTGGGCAATGTTTTCTTGGGACACTTTTGGCCATATTATGCCAATAGCACAATCCCTGACAGCAAGGGCGTAGGTTTGATTTTGGCATTGGTGGGGACTTAACGGCAGACAACAGACATTTGATTGTTTAATCAAAATTATTGCTTGGGACAATTTAGTAGTCGCTGGATTTTGGTAGGGACATGTCATTGCGTCCCAAGTAAATATAATGACAATATGTCAACAATAACTCCAGAGAAATAGTCTTGGTGAATATGTCAGCATTCACCATATTCAGTCATTTCCTGCCCAAATTCCAGAAATGATAGCTCAGCTGATTTGCTCATTCTAGGAGCTATAAAAAGATGTATATGTGAAAAGTGATAACTGCTGACTCAAATAGTTTTTTTGAGAGATCAACATCAAATGCTGTATGACATATAATTGCATTGCTTGAATACAGGCATACCAATGGAAATGTGCAACTTTTCAGCTCTCTGTCTTTTCTGTTTGTGCACGAGATGGCCATGTTCATTCCTCATCCCCAACAGGACTGGTTTGACTGGCTTGCTGTGACTGATTTTCATTGCATTTCTGGTCTTCCATTTCAGCTGTAAAACAAGAAAAATATCTATTGACCCCATGTTTAATTATTGTTGTTTAAACATATTAAGAATATTTTTTTTTTTATTTATATACGTCAAGCTCAAATTCCCTGGCACCCCTGCAGGCTCCTGAGTTCATCTGTATACATCATATTCAGAGTCTGAGAAAAGGCCATCATGCAAACTCTCTTTCTACCTTACAACAGAGCAAAAAAGAATGTGTAAGTGAGTGAGGGAGTAAAGGAATAAGATGACGAGAAACAGGCAGAGAAAGGCAGAATTGCGGTAAGTTTAACGGAATGAAAGGGAAGCGGTATTAGAAAAAGCAGTATCTTCAATAGCAAGCTATATTAATATGAATTACTTTAAACATGATTACATCCTACCAGTATTGTTGTAAGAAATTTAAAGGCCTCTTCACACCAAGGATGAGTTCACACCACAGCTATTTAACATTTAATGACACAGAGGAACAATATCATTGGTATCTCTTTCAGAACAATTTTTTATTCCACAGCTGATGAACAATAAAAACATTGACAGCCAATCAGAATCCACCAGACTTTAAAGAGCTTGAGCATTTAAATG
>NW_015555768.1:446123-448954 GCF_001515605.1 Sinocyclocheilus anshuiensis
TCGGAAGAAAGTGGCCTGGTCTGACGAATCAAGATTCCTGGTGCATCACGTCGATGGCTGAGCGCAGATACGCCGATTACTAACAGAGGCTATGGCACCTGAATGCACTGTGGGGCGGACAATGGCCGGTGGCGGCGGTGTTATGCTGTGGGCGATGTTTTCTTGGGACACTTTTGGCTATATGATTTTGGCATTGGTGGGGACGTAATGGCAGACAACAGACATTTGATCGTTTGATCAAAATTATTGCTTGGGACAATTTAGTAGTCGCTGGATACTGGTAGGGACATGTCATTGCGTCCTTACTAAATTATCTATATAATGACAATAAGTCAACAATAACTCCAGAGAAATAGTCTTGGTGAATATGTCAGCATTCACCATATTCAGTCATTTCCTGCCCAAATTCCAGAAATGATAGCTCAGCTGATTTGCTCATTCTAGGAGCTATAAAAAGATGTATATGTGAAAAGTGATAACTGCTGACTCAAATAGTTTTTTTGAGAGATCAACATCAAATGCTGTATGACATATAATTGCATTGCTTGAATACAGGCATACCAATGGAAATGTGCAACTTTTCAGCTCTCTGTCTTTTCTGTTTGTGCACGAGATGGCCATGTTCATTCCTCATCCCCAACAGGACTGGTTTGACTGGCTTGCTGTGACTGATTTTCATTGCATTTCTGGTCTTCCATTTCAGCTGTAAAACAAGAAAAATATCTATTGACCCCATGTTTAATTATTGTTGTTTAAACATATTAAGAATATTTTTTTTTTTATTTATATACGTCAAGCTCAAATTCCCTGGCACCCCTGCAGGCTCCTGAGTTCATCTGTATACATCATATTCAGAGTCTGAGAAAAGGCCATCATGCAAACTCTCTTTCTACCTTACAACAGAGCAAAAAAGAATGTGTAAGTGAGTGAGGGAGTAAAGGAATAAGATGACGAGAAACAGGCAGAGAAAGGCAGAATTGCGGTAAGTTTAACGGAATGAAAGGGAAGCGGTATTAGAAAAAGCAGTATCTTCAATAGCAAGCTATATTAATATGAATTACTTTAAACATGATTACATCCTACCAGTATTGTTGTAAGAAATTTAAAGGCCTCTTCACACCAAGGATGAGACCACACCGCAGCTATTTATCACCTGGAATCACTTTCAGAGCAAATTTCTCCAACTGATTAACAATAAAAACAAACACAGCCAAACAGAATCCACCCAATTTAAAGAGCTTGAGCATTTAAATGGCAGACAACATAAGCGCAGTGCTCGCTTATAACAAACAGAACGTTATCGTCTGTTGGTGTGGATGCTAAAATAGTTCTCATTATAGTTATTGTTCTTGGTGTGAACAGCCTTAAGTTATCTGATTTGGCCAAAATGAATTGAAGACCTGATGTGTCACATGACGTGTTAAACTAGCATTTCCAGACTCTTGCTTCTTAGACAGATGTGTTCAATAAAAATCAACATGCAAATAAAGGCAGACTCTGAGGTGTGGACAGATAACATGTACTGTTGGAATGGAAAGAGACTGTGCCAAATTTTTTGCTTGATACAAGACTTCAGCTGCTCAGCAGTCCGTGGTTGTCATTGTCTGAATTTCCTTTTCATAATGGGCCATACATTCTCAATAGAAGACAGATCTGGAGTGCAGGTAGGCCAGTCAAGCATGTCCTCTCTGTGTCTACGAAACCACGCTGTTGTAGCACATGCAGAATGAGACCTGGCATTGTCTTGATCTAATAACCATGGACTTCCCATTAAAGATGTCATTTTGATGGCAGTATATGTCTCTGTACAATCCCAGTATATGCCTCCATGTCAATGGTACCTTCGCACATATGCTCTGCAATACCACGACAGACGTTTGCTTTTGCATCTGTTGTTGATGAAAGTCTGGATGGATGCTTTGGTCTTTGGGACTGAGAACTCAACGAACATTTTTCCCAGAAACAAGTTATTACCAATTCAATTTTTTGACTTAACTTGGTATCGTAATTATGGCACTTAAAAAAAATAAACATGGTACTGCTATGGGTTTTTTGGACATGACACTATGCTTGTACAATGGTATTCTTGGAAGTGCTCTGGAATATCATATAAATACCATGGTACATAAACTTCAGTAGATGTATATATGAAAGTTCCAGGGAATTACTATCTGATGCAATCATTGCTCTATGGAACTGGACTTTTTCATAATTGTACTTTTCCCACATTTTTCTAACACTTGTCTTGGCTAGCCTACTTCATTCAAGGGGATAGTAGGATTTTTCAATTTACAACAGTACTATACAATTATTCACCCACTCCTCCAGCGCCATCCAATAGCAGCAGCTCTTGGATGTAAATTGTACATTCCTAAACCATAAATACAGTAGACTTAAGTCCATAGGCATTAGAGCGCACACTGCTCACTACTGACTTCAGGAGTCTTACAACAACAAGAATCAGTTCTTCAAGATCTAAAAAGTAAGTTCCTAACTATTACTTGGTGCAGCCTTTAATAATATCTACAATAGCTTATTTGAAGTGGCTAAGCAGCTGAAGTCTAATAATAACTGGCTATTTATAAACTATTTGGATTTTTTTTACAAAGGTATTTCAATGAAGGCTGCTGTGATTGAGCAGTCAGAATAGAATGTTTTAGAAATTAGGGTGACCATACGTCCTCTTTTCCCCGACATGTCCTCTTTTTGGACCTACAAAAATGCGTCTGGCCAGGATTTCTTAATTGACCAAAATGTCCGGGATTCGGCTGTTTTCTTAATCCCACTCCCGCTGAATCTCTGACCATTGCCGCCTGCTCCCGCAACATGTG
>NW_015555768.1:449005-452027 GCF_001515605.1 Sinocyclocheilus anshuiensis
CGATTTTCGTGTCCACTCCTTTAAACATTCTAATATTGTGTATAATTTTAGCGCATCAGGGAGCCGCTCTCAAGATGCGGTGTATTTAAATATTTTTGAATGAGCGTTTGCACTGTTTACGTTCACTTTCAATTTCGCAATCACACGCACTCTGTGTAAAGGGAGCACATCTTACAAGATCAGATATTTGTCAATGAGCTCAGGATCTGTTGAGCAGCAAATACTACAGCATGGTCTTGTCAGTCATCTCTCCTTATTCTCGACCTGTGATCAGTCAAAGCTGATTGTTGGATGCAGGGTTGCCAAGTCCGCGTTTTTTCCACAGAATTGGGCTACTTTTAAACTGTTGCCATGGGTTGATTTTCCCAAGTGGGTTAAAGGTTTGAAATATTGCATGAATTACATTTGACTGAAATGCTTGTATTGAAACATTTTGCATTCTACCTATGATAAATCTTTCATGGACTTTTTCATTAACTGTTCCCTCCTGGTGGAATGACCTGCCCAACTCAATCCAAGCAGCGGAGTCCTTAATATTTTCAAGAAACAGCTGAAAACACATCTCTTTCATCTTCAATTGACCCTCTAACTCTAGTACTCTATTCTAATGCTACTTCTAATTTTATCTGCATGTTTTTTTTTATTAAAAAACTTGACCCTCTAACATTTGCCCTCTCTATTCTATTTCTATTCTAACTACTTGTTTTATTTATAAAGAAAAAAAGAGCCTCTAACTGTTTTCTTTTTATTTAAAAATTAACCTCTAACACTAGCATTCCCTATTCTTTTTCTATTCTTTCTACTTGTTTTCTTTTTATTAATTATAAAAACAAAATAAGCAAACAAAAAAAACAAAACCTGGCTACATATACTGTTAGGTGAAGCCTCGCCCACAAACCCCGCCCCCTACTGTCCTCTTTTTGGAAAACTAAAATATGGTCACCCTATAGAAAGCTGTGCAATAAATATATATAAAAGTGTCTGAATGTATAGTGACATTTCTGTGATATTTGAAACAGAATTTTATGAAAGGTTACTACAGTAAATGTCTTTCTTTGTGCACAACCAGTATTCTAACTACTTGTTTTATTTATAAAGAAAAAAAGAGCCTCTAACTGTTTTCTTTTTATTTAAAAATTAACCTCTAACACTAGCATTCCCTATTCTTTTTCTATTCTTTCTACTTGTTTTCTTTTTATTAATTATAAAAACAAAATAAGCAAACAAAAAAAACAAAACCTGGCTACATATACTGTTAGGTGAAGCCTCGCCCACAAACCCCGCCCCCTACTGTCCTCTTTTTGGAAAACTAAAATATGGTCACCCTATAGAAAGCTGTGCAATAAATATATATAAAAGTGTCTGAATGTATAGTGACATTTCTGTGATATTTGAAACAGAATTTTATGAAAGGTTACTACAGTAAATGTCTTTCTTTGTGCACAACCAGTGGAAAAATTCCCTAACGGTTTTTGTTTTTTTTAATCTCATTCAGCCATGGCAAGCATACACGTACCACCTTATGCACCCCCTGCAGCCATGTTCAATACAGTCTCTGGATATGCAGGAACAGTGGCTGGCGGAGGCGGTAAGAAGCATGCAAGTTGTCTTTAAGATATGTCAGCATGAGAAAACATGCTCAGGCTCACATGGTGCATTTAAATCATGTCAGAAAGATCATATTTATGAGTTGACCACACATGAACGTCATCACAAGTGGGAAAGTTTTCTTTAAACCTTGAGTTTTCGAACTGGGGGTATTTTAGTTTACTCTCCCTGCTTGGCTGACGGACTTTTGGCAAACTCTACTAGAGAGAGTCACTCTACTGCTTCAGACTAGTGTACTTTTGTTGTTGATGCTGGGAACTCCTGGTTGTCTGCCTGCTGCGAACCCTCTCACTCCTCATCTGCTGAACTGACTGTGAGGTGAGCTAACACTCTTTTTACCAGTCTCTCTACTGGCTTACTGTCTGGTCGGGTACCTTTCATCTCCGTAAGCTTTTATAGATGTTGCAATGGTTGTGGTCCTGGCTAACACGGCGTTGCTGATAGCCGGATTTCTCACGGCTATCACCATGTCAAAGGTTTTGGCATTTGCGTTGTCTCTGGTTCTCTTTACTACTTTAAAACGTCTACCAAGAGACTGTCATCTATCGCGATCGCTTGTCTATGTAAAAAAGTCAGAGTCGAACGTCAACTTCACCGGCAAAATAGGAGTACTGCATAACCACTTTGCTCTGCTGAACTGTCGCTCCATCTCGGACAAGGGCCCCTATCTAAACGAACTAATTGCGGATACCGACTTGGACATATTTCTTACTGATACCTGGCAAACACCTGATGATTTCATCCATGTTAATCTGCTTGCTTGCTTTGGATGTAATGGATATCAGTACTTGTCTAAGCCGCATGTATCTGGTAAAGGGGGTGGCCTTGCGTTCATCTGTCATAACTCCATAACACTCACTCATTTTGATGGATGGACTCAATGGATTTTCATTGTACTAAGACTTTTGAATACATGGTTCTGAAGGTCGGCTCAAATCATTCCCTCACAATTATTTTGAGTTATAGACCACCTAAACAGCAAAACGACTTTTTCTCTGAACTCAGATTTATAGACCACCCAAACAGCAAAACGACTTTTTCTCTTAACTCGGTGAACTATTAACGCTTGCTTGTGCATCATCAGCCCAGGTTATCTTAATTGGTGACTTTAACATCCATGTTGATACACACTGTTTTAATAGTACTCAACTAAAGACTGTTCTGGACTGCTTCGATCTTTATCAGAATGTCAACTTCCCTACTCACACTCATGGGAATACGCTTGTACATCAGGTTTGAACAATCTCTCCATTAGTGGTCTGGCTACTCCTATTTCTGATCATAAGCTTATTATTTTTGACTTTACACTAACTTATCCAACCAAATGTACTGACAACATAACTAGGGATGTAACGATTAACCGCGAGCCGGTTGAAAATCGATTCAAATATGTGATGATTCAAATCGGTTGACA
>NW_015555768.1:452068-452643 GCF_001515605.1 Sinocyclocheilus anshuiensis
AATCATTTTCTTTTTTTGTTTGCCAAATAACCCTGTGTATGTGTCCGCCCCCGCAACCCCCAAGCCCCGGAAAAAAAGTTCAGGCTCAGGAATTTTTTTTGCTTTAGCTAGGCCTGTCACGATAATTAAATAACCGTCTAATCGCGATTATTTGATCTAACCGCGGTTGTTTCAGACAACCGTAATTATTGTGCTTTTTATACGACACAAGGGGGAGTCATACACCAAAAGAAACAGAACAGTTTGCTTTTCATGCACTGTATAGCCTATACAGGGCTCCAGGCTCATTCTTCCCACTGGTCGCTCTTTTGCAACTAATTTTCTCAGCTGGTCGCACGAGCACATGATTTGGATACAAATTAGTATATACAATGACAGATACAATGACAAATTAGCTTACAAAACGTTTATTAACAAAAACGAATAAGATGAGGCATGGCACACACCACATGCTGTATTATATACCGACTAATAAATTAGAGAACGTTTAGCAAACACTGTGGAATCAAAAATCTAAATAAATAAATAAAAGAGAGCCTCCATAGCTTAAGGTAAACAGCAAAGATAAGTTTTTC
>NW_015555768.1:453353-466521 GCF_001515605.1 Sinocyclocheilus anshuiensis
ATATGAAGAGATTTATTTTATTTGTGTTATTTATTTGATTTGGGGCTTGTTTTAAATTTTCAATTTAGTTTTGTTATTTACATTTACATTAATTTTAAATTTTGATATTTAGCAAACGCTTTTATTCAAGGCGACTAACAAATGAGGACAATAGAAGCAATCAAAACCAACAAAAGAGCAATAACATGCAAGTGCTATATTAGTATATTAGTATATTATTATAGTGTTATATTTCACTTTCACAAAGAAACGTACAGTATTTTGTCCAAGCAATAATAAAAGGACACATTTAATTTATAATTTGTCTTAAATCTCATTTTGTAAAAAAAAAATTGTGAGTTGAGTGAATCGTTACATCCCTGATAGATAGATAGATAGATAGATAGATAGATATGATTTTTTAAATTAACATTAGAAATTAATACTTTTTTTCACCAAGGACACATTAAACCAAAAGTGACAGTAAAGATGCTTAAAATGCAACAAAATATTTATATTTCAAATAAATGCTGATCTTTTGAACTTTCTAATAATCAAAGAATCCTGAAAAAAGTGTACCACCGTTTCAACAAAAATATGAAGCAGCACAACTGTTTTCAACATTGATAGAATTACATTTGAAAATGGATCAAAATAGAAATCTGTTATTTTAAATTGTAATAATATTTCATAATATTACAGTTTTTTTCTGTATTTTTGATCAAGTAAATGCATCCTTGGTGAGCATAAGATACTATTTTAAAAAGACACTAAAAAATCTTACCAACCCCAACATAATGAATACGACATGCCCCGTTTCCCTTCATTTGGCAGCTGAGCATCTAGTGCGAAACAGCCTTTGCAACATTATGGTAAATGTATTTAAACAATCCTGAAAAAAAAATATCTCAGTTTCCACAAAAATATTAAGCAGCACAACTGTTTTCAACATTGATAATAATAATAATTTTAAAAATTTTTTTGATGACCAAATCAGCATATTAGAATGATTTTTGAAGGACTATTTGACACTGAGGGCTGGAATAATGATGCTGAAAATTCAGCTTTGAATCACAGGACCAAATGTGGAAAAATGATCAACATGACTCACCACTGTTGTTGCGACCCTCTCTTCTCAAACCACACAGCATCATGGGAATATCACGATTCCATTCTGCCTCACATCAGTTTAGGAACTAGCTAAATTGACCAAACCGTTTGTTAAAGCGCACACCTGGGAATTAACATCTTACCCTATCCAATTAAGCTACATTACATGTGTAACTTCAGTTAGGATTCCTTAGAGAATGAATCAAGCAGACTAGATTCAGCGACCTCAAATAGTTTTATCTATAGCTGATCCTGTTGCACAGATGATGTTCAATCCATACAGGCAGACTACACAAATCATATAGAATTCCAGTTTTTTACATTAATGTATGCAGATCAAATATATTTCTTTCTGCAGGTCCATGTGAGCGACAGTCAGAGTGTAATGCATGAAAGAGCGACTGAAAAATTGTTGCATAGCTGGAACTGGATTATTCCTGAGACATTCCAGTGCCACTCCAGTTTGCTCTTTCCAAACAGCATAGCGTGGTCTCCTCCGCACATGCAACTAGTCTCCAGTCAGTCATCCATAAAACACGTGTGATCCGCTCGCACAGATTCAGTTCTGGGTTTGCAGCGTGAGCCGAAGCAGATGGTAGTTTATCCAGCGATGACAGTGCTGCAGTATGGGAATGTATCTGAACGCTCCGGTGCTTCAAGATCAGACCCGGACAGAACACACACTCACTCCTTCTCTCCTCTCCTCCCTCCTTTCTGCCACTCCTCCCTCACTTCTTGAGCTTCCTGCGCTGGCTTATTAATCATCTCTGTTCACACACGCAGTCTTGCACTCTGTGCCTGAGAGTATCTTCCTACTGGCAAGCAAACGTAGATATTAAACACACAGCCAAACCCCCTCACTACTCTCTCAGCCCCCCTCACGCACAAACACTTCCTCCTCCTGTCTGTCTCCCTCTCACATGCCCCGTTTCCCTTCATTTGGCAGCTGAGCATCTAGTGCGAAACAGCCTTTGCAACATTATGGTAAATGTATTTAAACAATCCTGAAAAAAAAATATCTCAGTTTCCACAAAAATATTAAGCAGCACAACTGTTTTCAACATTGATAATAATAATAATTTTAAAAAAAAAATTTGATGACCAAATCAGCATATTAGAATGATTTTTGAAGGACTATGTGACACTGAAGGCTGGAATAATGATGCTGAAAATTCAGCTTTGCATCACAGGAATAAATTACATTTTAAAGTATATTAAAATAGAAAACATTTATTTCAAATTGCAATAATATTTTCCAAAATTACCATTTTTACTGTATTTTTGATCAAATAAATGCAGCCTTGGTGAGCAGAAGAGACATTTTACAGCCAAGCATCTCGTGTGAAACAGCCCTGGTAAATGTAGTTTCATTACCATCAAATCACAGTCATCAAAAATTAAAACAAAATGATGCACCAGATGGTAATAGCACGGTACTGATCTACAAGATATAATATATAGAACATAGATGCATAGAATATTAATATATATGACTTATCTACTGTATATTATTTATAGTATTTCAACTAATACTATGGTAACACCATGACAAATCAAACATAATTTCAGTAATCTTTTTTTTTCTAATGCTATAAATAACATGGTAGATGAATTTCAGTGCTATGATATAGATCAAAGTACCATCTGATACCATCACAACATCGAGGTATTATTACTTTTTTACTCCTTTGTACTTCCATGTTATTACCATGAAAAATGCTAGTACCATGACTTGCAAACTTAATATTGATATGTGAATGTTATGACTTCCTACGCAACTATCTGGAATGCTTGATTCTGATTGGACAATGGTGGCATTCTGACGTTAAATAATTTGATATAATGACTACTAATTTGTGTATTTGACTGTTGTCATATTTAACTGACATACACTGTATATCTGCCATAGCTGTGCTCTATTTCTTCTTACATAATAAAATAATCAATATTTCATAAACATTTTCAAAATTGCTACTACAAAATAAAGGATTAAATATCCTGTTCCCCCTTGTCAGATTTTAATTAAGAGATAATGACAGAACATTATCCCTTACATAAACAGCATTTTAGAATCAAATATATGCATCTATTCCTCATGTTGTACAGTACACTGAATGTAAGCCATACACTTTACTGGCCATTAAAGGGATAAACTAAGAGCAAGTCTGTGCAAATCTGCTCTCAGATTTAATTTTTGGGGGTTGGTGGGGCTATTTCACCCACTACTAGAGTTTTGTCTTACGTTAAATAACTGCAAAGCTGAATTTTCAGCATCATTACTCCAGTCTTCAGTGTCACATGATCCTTCAGAAATCATTTTAATTGTGATATTCTATATAATCATTTTTAAAATTTAAAATGTAAAAATTTTTGCTAAGAAATATGCTGACTTATTAAAATATTCAACTAGCAAACTGTCCTTTTCAATTGTAATAATATTTCACAATATTACTGTTTTTACTGTATTTTGATCAAATAAATGCAGCCTTGGTGAGCATAAGTGACTAAAGACATTTAAAAATATCTTAATGACTTAAACATTTTGACTGGTAGTTTACGTTTCAGTTTATGAGCACGTATCATGATAATAATACATCTAACCTACGTGCATTTATTTTAAAGAAATATAGCACATTTCAAGCAAAAAAATAAGTTAATAAAGTGTGAAATTATTAATAAAAATTCAAAATAACTGATAATCTGTAATCTAATGTGGTGAAATTAATAAAGTACAAATACTGAGTGGGTTCACTGTAAAGGACTGCAGATTATTTGAAGTAATTTTAAACTATACAGCCACCATGTGGCTGAACACTGTTTTGCAGGTCACTTTAGCTGACATAGGACAACAGATCTTGCATTCATTTCTCAGACCCACACAGCCAAGAAAAAAAAAATGACACACATAATAACTTCAGCATGACTGTTCATGAAGTACACAGCACCTGCACATACAATTCACCCTTTACCTGTACAAACATCAGCACACACTCACCTTATGCACCTTCTCTTATGTCTTACCTTTAACCCTTCCTCTGATAACTCCAATCCGACATCGTAAAGAAAACGAGAACATCTTCCTCTTTCCTTTGACTCCTCCAACCAGTCCTTTCTTCATGGTCGCCAATGTCAAATATATAACATAAAGGTATAAAAAAAAAATCAAGCAGAATTCTTAGGACTAGTGTATTTTAATAAGGCAGGCCAGGTTGTCACATGGTTCATAATTAACAAAATATGTTTGCCAAAACATTGGTTTCATAACACTTCATAATAA
Source organism: Sinocyclocheilus anshuiensis (assembly GCF_001515605.1). Classification (NCBI taxonomy): domain Eukaryota; kingdom Metazoa; phylum Chordata; class Actinopteri; order Cypriniformes; family Cyprinidae; genus Sinocyclocheilus; species Sinocyclocheilus anshuiensis. The sequence continues at coordinate 457,720 of NW_015555768.1, forward strand.
GGTTCCATTTGTTAACATTAGTCAAATACATAAAACTACAACTAAAAAATCTTCTGAAGCACATTTACATTTATTCATCTAGACGCTTTTTTTTTACTTACACTTGAGGAAAACAAGAAAAGATTTTGCTGTTTCATTAAAGTTTTTTTTTTTTTTTTGCATGCAGTCAAATGTTGACGGGAGAGATGAGGTTTCAGCTGTTGCTTGAATTTTCAAAGTTAATTTAAAAATGTATTAATACATTATAAAAATCAAAAGTTGTATCCGTTCATATCATTTAATGGAGCTAACGTGAACTAACAATAAACAGTTGTAGCTAATCTTAAAGATTAATAAATTCTTTAACAAATGTAGGCTATTGCTCATTGTTACTTAATGCATTAACTAACATTAACTAATGGGAGCTTATTGTTAATCGTTACCTATTATTTTTGTTCCATATTTGCTATTTCATTAATCATTGTGTTTCATAATAGATTTACTGTTTAAATGTAGCCAAAAGATGATAAACAGGTTCACATTGTGACAATTAATGCCATATCGTGAAAAATAATCCAAAGAATGCAAATATGTCCAAAACGTCCTTCTGTTTACCATCATTTCTATTCAAGGATATATAAACACGTGAAATCCTGAATACCGAAAATGACTTTAAAGAAAGAAAAAAGAAAAGAAAAGAAAAGAAGAAAAAAAAGAAAGCACCTCACTTGTGTAGCTTTGGATGAATGAACAAGTGTAAAAGGTGTGACAACTAGCCCCTGTTAATATTTAGTAGTGACGGGACAATTGATACCGCAGCTCCGATGCAGTTTTCAAAGCACTATTGTATCACACACCGTGCCGATGAGGGCTGTCAATAGGACATTTAATCATGTTTATAACTCGGGTCTCAGAGACCCCGAACACAGCATAAGGATATAACAGCTCACCCAAAATATTTTTTGTTCAGCTACCCACGTCAATTATTAATTATGATCACGTTTGTGTATTTTATATTATTTATCGATATGTGAATCCGTTGACCAAGCTATAGGCTACATGACACGAGTTGTGGTCTCATTGGCACAAATTAATTTAGATGAGATTATATCAGATTAGATACTGTATTGATCCCAGATTGATTCCACTCTTGAATGTCACAGACTTCCGAAACTTTGTTTGGTCACATGCTTTTTCAAGCCATCCTCTGCTCCGCGATGATTTGTCAGTAATGGTGGAGAAAACAAGTCTGACAACCAGATGTCGCTAATGCACACGGTGTTAAAAGCTTCGAGTAATGAACCGTTTTTCGGCACAATTTCATGAAAGCCTCAAACCCTTCAGAAAGCCTCGGTTTCCCATCACTAGTATTTAGAGTACCGTGGATTTACTATCTAATATCATCACTGTATCATGGTGCCACATACGGCCTATAGGCTATGTTTCTAAAAGTAGCTACTCCTCTCCTAAAGTAAACCGCACTCTCGGTTTCTCTTTCTGGTTCCTCGTTGTCGCCTTCATCAGCAGGTGGTTTTTGTAACGTCAGTATGAAACTAGGAAGCCCCGAAAGGGCTTTTGCATTCGCTCTTATAAGATTTGCGAGTTTTGCGGAGTTTACATAGTTTCTCTGTGGAACGCAAATACAAGGTTTTCCTCATATTTAATTTCTATCAGCATGACGAGTCCCTCTAGCGGCTCTGTATGAAAGCGACACAAACATACTCAACTAAACTGAAACTGCACTTTGCTTTTGTGACACACGCGTTACGAATACGAATATTCCGAGGTTTACACATTTTTATATACAATGCACGCCTGTGTAGACTGAGCAATGGCCTATTGTTGACCTCCCCCCGCACTTATGAGGGGAGTCATTTACGAAATAACAATCACATGATGATTACAGAATAAGGAAGCTGTTCAGGAACTCTTACTTTTACTTCTCACTGCGTTTGCAAAATGGAGAGACCGACTGCGAGGTAAGTAAAAAAAAATTACATTTGTCATAACCGATATTTACATTGTTTGTGTTTTGAAAAATGCTCAAGCTGACTTCATTAACTTCCTCTGAAGTGACTATGGAGCTAACTACGGCACCGTTAACCCGGTCTATGGAATACCAGCACCAGGTAAGAGTTTGTTGTGACATTTACACAATCTCAGATTTCCACAGGACGGCACCCCATGACTACTTTTTCAAAGCTAAATTAGTACCAAGTTTCTGCTTAACGGTATTCAAAACAACGCTTTTTTTTTTTTTTTTAGTGCAGTTAGTATGCAGTATTAATATTAGTATTAGTATGCAGTACTTGTTCTATAAAAATGTACAATGGCAATGCAAGTATCTGCAAAAATACCATAGGTACAGTTATCCTTACTATACAGTATTTACAAAAAAATATGGTACTCTCAAAATTTACAATTGCACTCCGGTGTTATGGATCAACTTAAATATAATACATTTATGAAATTTGCAGATTTTATAATTCCAGGCATGCAAAGTCTATTTACAGTACATTAAATATGCAAATTAATGATACAATTGCAATAGTTTATATATTTTATTTAATACATGCTTTATTTAACATTATTGACAAGGGACTGCCTGAGTAAACAAGAAATAAAAAAACAAACAAATAAATAACATTATGAATCTGAGTAATTTATTCTTTATTCAAATATTTGGGTCAATAATATGAACCCATACATCCACGTCAGTGGCAATATTTGCACACAAATTGGAAATGTCCTTAGCATCTAGTCATAACAGATTGCATACATTTGTGTTTGTCTTCTTCCTGGAACACACTGCTCCGGGTGTGTGTGTGTTCACTACTGTGTGTGCGCACTTGGATGGGTTAAACGCAGAGCACAAACTCTATAGATTTATATGGATATGACACTACGTAATGAGCTTATGAAACTTTACACATTTACAATTACTTACTATATTATTATTTACTATTGCTCCACGAGGTCTGAAATATAAATTGTCACGATTAACATCCTCCACATTTCATTTCATTTAACTTCCTACCGTATTGGAGAGAAAAGAAGTAGCACATTGATCTGCCAGCTGTGGGTCTTTATGCAGAGAACTCTGCTCAGATTTTTTGCACAATGATGCATTTAAAAGTTAACGGCCAAACAGATGTTTGTAAAAGTTCACATTGTTGTTGCCGATGAAATATAACACAGATAACATTAAATAAATCTTTTTTACCAGGTTAAATGTTGCTTGTTAGTATTTCAAACATCTGCCATGTTTGTAGTTTTTTAACGCTTTTTATTCGTATTTGTAGTTCTGAAGCGAATCCTTCGCCAAAGCACAATGGACTGTGGGAAATATTAGCCATTAGAGTGTGCACGAATCCAAAAAATCTGCCTGAAATCGTAGACCATCCGGGGACTTCTGGCATACTCTTTTCAACATACTATGCTTTGGGATACACTTATTCTAATCTCACATACTATTTAGGATGGATAGTATGAACATTGGGACGCAGGAAGATTTGCGACACGCTTTGATGTGGTTCGTGGAGCTCTCAATAGTTCCAAACAACTCCGCGCTGTCAGTATGTTTGAATGGGTTTAATCGGGAACAGATATAGAGCAGTTTCACTATATTTGCAGTAATTATGAACACATAATGTGCATTGATAACTACGCTTTACACTAGCATTTTATTCAAGGGAGTGATAAAGAGACAGCATTAATATGTTCTCATACTTTTTGGCAGTCAAATGTGACCAAACACCTTAAGTGTAACTTTTTTCGATTAAATAATTGTACTATATTTTAGTTCAGTTCTATTTATTTAATATTTTGAGGACAATTTTGGTAGGCTACTACATATTATTTGCACTATTTAAAGTGTAAAACGTTCTAATATGTTTATTACTTATATTACAATTAGTGTAGCATTTAGGGTTAAATAGAGATTTTTTTTTTTTTTTTATTCTAGTGCAGAGGCAAATTAGAGGCATTTGGTGGCCGGAAACATAATATTAATATGTAATGCCATGGTTTAACCACTAGATGCCTCTATGGCGGTTTAATAAGCTTACATGTGTTTAAAGCTTACATGCTAAAAAGACTATTGCCGGTCATAATTGGTTACTTATTTTTTTAGGTTTTGAATTTTTAATTTAGCTATATTTAGACATTATCAAACACTCGATTTTATAAGTTTCGATTTTTTTTTTTTTTTTTAATGTTACATTTAAAAAGGTTAATTACTTACATCCCAGTGTTATTTTATGATATTCACAAAAGCATACAACATAAGTGAATATTAAGAAAGGCAAGCAAATATGGAATTTAATCCAATAAAAAAATGTTTATAAACACAAATAAGTTTCGATTTTTTTTTTTTTTTTAATGTTACATTTAAAAAGGTTAATTACTTACATCCCAGTGTTATTTTATGATATTCACAAAAGCATACAACATAAGTGAATATTAAGAAAGGCAAGCAAATATGGAATTTAATCCAATAAAAAAATGTTTATAAACACAAAGCAACCAAATACATTCAGCGAAACTATTGTATTCCTTGAATGGGCAGTCTTCAATGAAACTCATTAAACCTCCTACAGGGAGAGAAAGATTGCAGAAAGACTAAAAACCTAAAAATATGACAACTAGCATCTGGTTATGTTCGCTATTAATGTGTTTCTCGCGTTATCTAACTGCAATTATAGTATAACTCTCTATCTAACTATAAACATTAATCATAACGCGCTTCATAGAATACCACCACTGGACAGATTTCCGAGAGGTCAACTAATGCGTTAAAATGTCAAACAATTATGTAATTTCTTCAACATTCTGGCGAGTGTGCTTCTGAAATGAATGGGCTTCAATGCTGGAACTATTAGTCGTTTGCTGCTCCATGACACGCTTTACTTCCGCATTCCTCAGTTCCTATGGCAGCCAAAGGGAGTGTCGCAACTCTGTTTCTCATGGCTCTGGCTGCACTCAAGTGAAAGACGCGATCTTAAATAATATTTAAGCTTTCTCTGTTGCTTCAGTTTAAGATATTTGACACTGTTTGGGACGCTTCTGTATTTTATGGACGCATTGAGAAAGATGTTAGATTTTCAGTTTTTTGTTTTGGGCATCATCCCACAGCACGATTTTTTTCTCTCTCAACATAAATTGCATTGTTACAATATTCGAAACATGATCGTTGCAAATGTATTACACTTGAAATATAATGCGTTTGTTTGAGCAATGGTCATTTTCAACTTAAGTGAACGTCTCAAGATAACGGGGGCGGGGTTTGTGAACCCTGTTACCATGTGAAATTGTTAAAATGACACTAAAACTTTGTTGAATACATTAGCACAGTCATTGAGGGAAAAAAAATCACAGTCTAATAGTTGTATCAACATTTATTAAGAACATTAAGAATGTACCAAACGTGTTTTCTTTGCAGCTCCATAGTTTGCATCTGACGAATCTGCTGGAAAGTGAAATAAAAGAGCTCACGTCCCCCCAGTTAACACGACCCCCTGTTGATCCATAACACCGGTACTTCCTACTGTGGTAAATGTCCAAAAACTTGGTAGAATTCACTGAATAAATCGGTGAAAAACAATGTTACTTATTGTAGAAACAACTCCACCCACTCGTCCATTCAGCTCCATCCAATAGCAGCAGCTGTCGGACTATATATAGCCTAGGCTGCTATACATTCCTAAACCATAAATACAGTAGAATTAAATCCATAGGCATTAGAGCGCACACTGCTCACTACTGACTTCAGGAGTCTTACCAAGAACGACAATCAGTTCTTCAAGATCTAAATCTAAAAAGTAAGTTCCTAACCACTGCTTGGTGAATAACATTTTCAATAGCTTTTTTTTTGGCTAATAATAACTGGTTATTTATAGGCTGTATGGATTTTTCACAAAGGTATTTCCAGGGATTAAAGTTCTCCGTCGCTACGACGGATTTCCGTTAATTGGAAAAAATGAGGGGAAAAGAAACATGTAGAGCGTTGTTGTTGTTGTTGTTGTTTGGTCCGGCACACCAAAAATCCTTCCCGCTACGGCTGCAGCTTCTCAGTGACAACATAGTGATGCCGCTCACATCATTCACAGTCGGGTTATTATGGGATTACATCTCTGCCGCAATTCTGCGTGCGAAAGATCATATTTTGAGCGCGCAAAAGTGCGTTTTGCACGCGCGCGAACTGAGTTTTGTGGAGAAAATGTTTTGTCTCGCAAAAAAGAAAGTATTTCGAGCACACGAAAATCAATTTTGCATTTAAAATAAGTTTTTGGATGTGTGCAGACCTTCTCTTTTGTGCATGCAACGTTTCACTAGCTTGCTCACCTGATGCCCGCCCTCAGTGCTCTCTAAATGCCAACAGCACGCTCGGGCAACACAACCCAGCGTTACAATATGCCATAATTCCAGCCAATCAGAGATGAGGCTGCTAAATTCTGATTGGCTGGTTCTTTTTAGCAACATCATATGACCCCTTTAATTCCTGAATGAATCAGCCATTCGTACGAATCAATTGAATGAATGATTCCGTGATAAAATCAGTGACTTGCCGCCACCTGCTTTAGTTTCATTTTTAGCGTATAATTTCAGTTGTTTAAATCATTTAATATTTCTGTATTCGAAATTTTATATTTAAAACATTAATCTCCACATGAATGTATGAATTTGATTGCACTCATGCCACCTTTGAGCCTCATTAAACGTTTTGTGTTCTGTGCCACCTCTGTACAAATAAATTTTTATTAATACAAATTTCATATGATTGGTAACTTATTTGTCTTATTCTACTTCTTATTATATTGTTCTAAATATAAAATGTAAAAAGCTTATAAACATACATTTTTGAATTTGACAGATGAAAATGATGCCATTACAAAGGTAAAAAGAAAGTTTTTTACCCTGTAAGTCACTTTAAGGAGTCAAATGTCACCTCATATTAGGAAGGATCATTTTTGATCAGAATTTGTGATTACTGATCAGAAGGTGCTCCTAATTTTTTTTTTAATTAGGAGGACAAGAGCTCCTAAAAAGAAAAGTAAGCAGAGCCATGTGTAACAGTATATTAGATCCATGCATGAGGTCTTAAAGAGACAGTAGCCTAAATAAACCTCCTCCTGCCTTTCATTATACAGTGAAGACTAACCAGTGTTATTTTACAGTTGAATAGATTATAGTTAGACCTAACTGAAAAAATTAAAATACTGTTAATTTAATTTGTATCTTGTTGTTGTTTTTGTTTGTGCTATTGATTGTCATTAATTTGTTTGTTCTTATTTTATTATTTACTATTTACTTGTCTTTTTTAGTTAAAATAAGGCCATGTACACGTGTATTTTTATAAACGAAGTTTTTCCTTCTTCCGTTTAAAAAAAAATCTCCGTCCACATGAAAACGCAAACGCGTGGTCTTTAGTTAAAATAAATTCAATTCTGAGTGCACCTGATTCTTGGGTGGGGAGGGGAGGGGGCGTGGTCATGAGAAATAGTCCTGCCACCACAGCTGGAAAAAATCCTAAGAAACACTGCATACATTTAATAAAATTAGAAAAATGCCATTACAAAGATAAAAAGAAAATGCCCCTGTATATCACTTTGAGTCAAATGTCACCTCATATTAGGAAGGCTAATTTTTTATCAGAATATTTTATTATTGATCAGAAGGTGCTCCTACATTTTTTTAATTAGGAGGACAAGCGCTCCTAATTACAAGAAAAAACTGCTCTTAAACTGGTTGTGTGACAGGTATGGCTGTGGAATGGGGTTTGGCTGAGGAAAAAATTTCAGTCAAAAGATTTTTTTTTTTGCTTTCACCCCTGTATTCAACACAGGCCGCTGGGATTGACCAATCATAAATCACAATCAGTATTTCAGAAGCTGTGCAATAAATAAATAAATGTTTGAACGTATAGTGAAATTTTTGTGATATTTGAAACAGAATTTTATTAATGGTTCCAGTGGAAAACTTACCTAACCGATTTGCTTGAATCTCTCTCAGCCATAGCGGCCGCACCCGCAACAAGCATGCACGGACCTTCTGCACCCCCTGCAAACATGTTTGATACCGTCCCTGGATATGAAGGAACAGTAGCTGGCGGAGGCGGTAAGAAGCATGCAAGTTCAAACAAATATCAAACATCAAAGAAGCTAAACAAAACGTTTCAGCATGAGAAAATGTGCTCGGGCTCATATGGTGCATTCAAGTCATGTCGGATAGATCATATTTACAAGTTGAAAGCACATAAACGTCACCACAAAATAGTAATTACAAGTGGGAAACTTTTCTTTAAGCCCCAAGTTTCCGAATAGAGGGCATGTTAGTGCAAGTTGCATGTACAAAATTGTACAACTACCATAGAATATATAACTAATTAAATTTACAGCACCTTCATAAAATTTATAAACACATATAAAAGCAAAAACACACCGATGCACATTTTTTTTCATCATTTTGTAGATGCGGAGTTAAAAAACCTTGTTGAATTTTATGTACAAAAGGTACATTGCCATCTTGGTCCGACCAAACGATTTGAACTAGTGGTCGACCGATATTGGCTTTTTGACAGCCGATGCCGATATCTTGGAAAGTGGGGTGGCCGATTGCCGATATGAAGCCGATATAATTGTATTTATTTTAATTAATATTTAAAAAAATTGTAATAATTTGAAAATGGATTAAAAAATGAATTTGTAAAATAAACATAGGCCTACTTATACTTTAGATCAGCGGTTCTCAATTCCAGTCCTCGCGTACCCCCGCTCTGCATGTTTTGCATGTCTCTCTTTGTTAACACACCTGATTCAGATCATC
>NW_015555768.1:466531-475153 GCF_001515605.1 Sinocyclocheilus anshuiensis
ATAAATAAATATTTAATAAAAATATAATTAAAAAGGAAGTAAACACTGTAACCAACAGGGCACTCAGTATTCTGGGAAGTTTGTGTGCATTGGGAAACATATTTTTTCAAATAAAGCCAAGGTAACACTCATTTTACATACAGCACACAGTGAAAATCACATGAATATGACAGTGGGCAAATGCATAAAGCGCAGCATAATTTGAAATCACGATTTAATGTTTAAAGCATTTAATTTGCACTGACCGAAAATCATGCAGAGAACAAGCGATCATGCAGATCACATGCACACTTCACAAGATCTCACAACTAGATTCGAATAAGTTTGCAAGGTTTGTGAAATAACATTTTCCTTAGCCATTCAAAGATTTGTTTAAATGATGTAAATGCGTATTTGCTCAATGTTGACGGCAAACGAGAAAGTATTATAATGTTTGCCTTTCTATTACTAATAATATTAAAGCAGTCGTTATAATACTTTCTGTATACATTTTAATTCCCTTGTTTAACCATTCTATCTGATTATTAGACAGACTTCTATCCGTATTTAGACAGAACTGTTAACGACGACGGCGAACAAGAGGGAGAATGTGAGTACTGTGTGCTGTCAGCGCCGTCAAAATAAAAGTCTGTTTGGCCTCGAACGCATCGGCCAAACAGAAAAACTTATCGGCCGATGCCGATATTTGAAAAATGCCAAATATCGGCCGATATATCGACCTTGGCGATATATCGGTCGACCACTAATTTGAACGCACCTGACGTCATAAATACGAATTTTCCAGAAGGACTTGAATGCAACAATAGACCTTATAGTGTTTAGAGCACAGAAATACATGAATGAGCCTCCTAGTTTTGTTGCTAGTGTTGTCTCTGTTTTCACAGGTGGGTATCTTCCACCTCCAATGCCATCTGTACCGATGCCTGTGCCTGAACAGGCCCCCAGCCCACCAGACTGGCAGTAAGAGCTTTTTCTCTATACAAAAAACACTCAATGCACACATTTAATCTTAAACACTCACCTATGATATGCAATGTTCATACAAAGATGGGCATTCTTCATTTAAATAACAGTATTTTTTAAATAATTGGCTTTAACTTCAGTACAGTAAAAACTTAGCAAAGAAATGTTATCTTTATAATTTTGTCAGACAATATATATAGATATGTACTGTAGCTGCTTTTATATTCACCTTGCAGGGGATCATCATATTTTGAGAGTTTTGGCATCAAAAAGTTTGAAAGCTTTATCTAAAATGCATTCTGCTGATTCACCTTTTTAGCCCATTATTCTGCACTATGACCTGAATACGTTGTGTCAGTTTAGTAAAACACCTAAAAAGGGTCATGGAGGTACTAAAAATGTCACAACACACCCTGTTAGACATGTGCAAAGGTCACTTACATATTGATATTTTCTCTTTGATATCAGTATACCCTCCATCTCAGAGGACAGGGCACGTCAAGCTTTCGCAACGTACGTCTCCAGCAAGTGCTGCTATAGTTCTGCCCCCGTCAGAGAGGGAGTCATAACCAATATGGAGTCCTTTAATACCTACAGGGTGAGACCTAAATTACAAATTAAAAAACATTAAATCATCTTCATTATGACGTTTTCTTCTTCGGTATGTGTTTTTTTTTACATATAATGTTTAAGACATATAATTTTAAGGCGTGGAGGAGGATGAGCATGTTCTTACGGAAATGTCTAGGACTACCCTGAAGCCTAAGCAGTATCGCTTTATACGGGCAAAACAACGAGCTGAAACTCCCCATCAGCAGCCTGAATGAAGAATTCATGGTGACCCGCACTAGGGAGTTGCTGCAATACTAGGAGTCCTCAGACCCAAAAGTCTCTCAGGCAGGGATTGAGGTCAGGACAGGGCTGAAATGGAAGGCATCTGAGGCCATGGATGTTGCTGAGTCACGTCTGAAGCAAAGGGCACTGGTGGGCACAGTGGTTCAAGGAAGAGCAGGCCTGAGCAGCAACACGGCGTCGTGCTATGGCAAGGCAAGGAGGAAGGATAGGAGGTTGCAGCTCCAGGATGAGGTCAGAGCATTGCTTGAGGAAGTGCGAGCCAGCAGGATTGATGGGATGCAGCAGCAGGCAGCCTGGACAAGGTGGATTCATGGTGACCAGCACTAGGGAGTTGCTGCAATACTAGGAGTCCTCAGACCCAAAAGTCTCTCAGGCAGGGATTGAGGTCAGGACAGGGCTGAATGGAAGGCATCTGAGGCCATGGATGTTGCTGAGTCACGTCTGAAGCAAAGGGCACTGGTGGGCAAAGTGGTTCAAGGAAGAGCAGGCCTGAGCAGCAACACGGCGTCGTGCTATGGCAAGGCAAGGAGGAAGGATAGGAGGTTGCAGCTCCAGGATGAGGTCAGAGCATTGCTTGAGGAAGTGCGAGCCAGCAGGATTGATGGGATGCAGCAGCAGGCAGCCTGGACAAGGTGGGAACAAGTAGTAGAACGCAAAGTTACTTGGACCAAGCTCTGGAAATCTAAGCCCCACTGAATAAAATTCTTAATCCAGGCAGTCTATGACATTCTACCAAGCCTGTCAAATCTTTTCTGCTGGGAAAAGGTAGAGTCACCAGCTTACCCTCTGTGCCTGAAGAAAGAGACCCTGGATTACATCCTCAGCAGCTGTCTAAGAGCCCTGAGTGAGGGGCGCAATCGTTGGTGTCATGACAAAGTTCTGAAGGCCATAGCACAGGGTTCCTTAAATCCGGTCCTGGAGGACCACTGCCCTGCAGAGTTGAGCTCAAACCCTGATCAAACTCCGTCACCTGTGATTTTCTAGGGATCCTGAAGATCTTGATGAGTTTGCTCAGGTGTGTTTGATTAGAGTTGGAGCTAAACTCGAGCAAGATTTGAGGAACCATGTCATAGCAGATACCAACTCCAGCTGGATTACCCACTGTAAGCACCTACGCCCAACGAAGAAGACCATCACTATTGATAGGGCTGGAGAGAAGGTAACAACATCTGCCAGGACTTCCTCCTCTGGTGTGCTAACATCTGCACAGGACTGGGAGCTGAAAGTCAACCTGGGTAGGCAACTGAAGTTCCCAGAAACTGTTCCCATAGCATCGCTGAGGCCAGACATGGTGCTGATCTCAGAAGCCTCCAAGCAGATCATCTCTTAGACTCACAGTCCTCTGGGAGGATTGTATCGAGGAGGCCAATGAGAGGAAGAGATCTAAGTACACAGAGCTGGTAGAAGAGTGCTGAAGAAACAACTGGCAAGCAAGGTGCGAGCCCACTGAGGTGGGATGTAGAGGGTTTGCAGCCCAGTCTTTTTGCAAGGTCTACAACATGCTGGGCATCAGAGGGGCCAGTATACAAAGGGGCATTAAGTCGGCCACGGATGCAGCAGAGGTTGCTTCAAGTTGGCTGTGGATCAGGAGAGGAGAGCCTTGGGTGTAGTGCCAGGTAGTGCTACCTGGACACAAGCTGGGGCTTGATCAAACCCGACTGGGTCGCCTGGGCGAGGATGTCTGATTATTGAAAGACCCGAAATACCCGATGACTCCAGGAAACATCACTGATGATGTGTCCAGAAGCATCACATGGTGATGCATATTAAAAACTGATGTGATTTGTGGTTGATAGAACTAAATGCTGCTTCTGTTCTCAGTATCGTTTGGAGACGTTCACATAGTTGGCTGGTAGAATGTCTGTACTGATGTCTCCACTCAGAATTGGTCACTTGATTGTTGTCTGCCCACTAGTTCTCTCTCTCTCTGTAGCTGACCAAGTGCACTATTTGACTGAAGTAAACAGAAATATCTGATCATCCTCCATAACATGGTCGCTATTTACATCTCATACGGTATGCAAACACTTGCAGGTGCATCTCAATAAATTAGAATGTCGTGGAAAAGTTCTAATTTTTCTGTTTGTAGAGCACAACAGTCGAGTTCCGGAATCAAAAGTCCTATTCATTTTCTCAACACGATAGTGAATTTAAAATGATAACTTCAAAACTTTTAAAGACAGACGTGCCATGTGCTCTGTGGTTGTTAATCGATGGTTCATGCTTTTGTTGAAGCCATCAGCCCGCATTATTTTGTATGAAACTTATTTTAACAAACTTACTTTTTAAATAATCATGTTAAAATCCAGAATTCATGGTGAAGAGCTACATTACCCATGATTCTGCAAAGAAATTGTGACAAGCAAATTGTACCAAAAAAAACACCCTCTCAGATGAAGCACTATGAATGATATAATAGTCTCTCTGCATTTTCAAAATACTTTGTAATGCTGTGATTTTTACCTCATAGCTGGTTTGGATTGCTTTCGTTGCTTATAATACTTTAACATAACTTTTTAAAATCCCTATGGGACAAATTAATGGGACAAAGAAATATGTCTGGAACCAAGGCTGCTGAAAAAGTGTTTTACTCTCTAAAGTACCAATGCTTTTTGGCTTCCTGCAGCAGGTAAACTTGCCAGTAATGGTTATGTTCAGTAAGTCGGATCATATTTTAGAGCATTATATTCTGTTTGCACCCTAGAACTGTCACTTGTGTCTGGGAATGGGAAGAAACCCCTGTACCAGCTGTGCTGGAGCTGGAAATGTAAGTAAATTTTTAACTAGCACAGACCGAACCAGCTGCACGCCGGGCTTTTAATTATCAAAGTTTTTTTCACAGAGGAAAATATGGCACTTGTATTGAGTAAAAGTATCTCTTTGTGTGGTGACTGGAGAGCAATTCAAGTTGAATTGTACTGGAATTGTGCACACAAGCCACAGAATATTTTTTAATTCAGTTCATCATATGACATAAATACCCTAATATATGACCTGTTTGTACTCTATTGTTTTCCATGTGCAGAAAGTCTGTTGGGTGTGTAATGGTTCTGGTTACCGTCATTCTGATGACCGCTGCACGCACTGCAATGGGCGCGGACGTGAAAAGTAAGTCCTTTATAGCTGTATATAATGAGACATTTCTTTAAAACAGGTTTCTCTCCAAACAAAAAATTGCTTTTTTTAATGTCTTAAATTACTTACTTTACTTAATTTATATTTCTTTTACTTATTTTTTTATTTAATTTAATTTATTGTATTTTAATGTAATTTATTTTTATTGTATTTTTATAACTTTTGTGGCTACTGTGGGTTGAATTCAGATGGAATCCTGCAGGGGGCTTCAGTGGTTTGGTATTTTTCTGAGTTCTGACTTATCTGGTGTCTTTCAGCTGTAGTTCATGTAGCGGCAGCGGCTACTGCCAGTGTGACACCTGCCGTGGAAAGGGAAAGCTGCTCGTCTTCATTAACCTCAATGTTAAATGGTATGATCTATATGATATAACATTCATGTTTGCTAAGGCAGGCATGGCTATTATTACTATATTAACTAGCTCAGTCACTGTTTGTGCAATATACATGAATTCTGCAGTATGAGGAGAGGTTTGTGGTTATGTTTCTAAACGATCATACTCATAGACTTGCATTGAAGTCATTCTTTGCACAAGAGAGCACTCATTTACAGTTTCTTTGAAATAAAAAGAAATCAAGTCATTATTATTAATTATTTCATGATAATCAGAAGTCTTTCAAACTGAACTGTCTCATTCTAAAAGCTATTTTTGGACTATTTCAGGAGCATAGAGAAGGATGAATTCGTAGCGCAAGATTCAAGTGGTCTGAGAGTGGAAAAACTGGAGGAGGTTTCAGGGAAGGAGCTCTTCAAAGACGCCCAGTATATGGTATGAACAGACCATACATAGAGTGAGAGGTTTGTAAGGTTTGTTGAAATTTGTAAGTTCATCAGATGGTTATGTTTACTGTAGGTCTATCCAGTGAGGGGCTTTCCTGATGTTTCTGTTGCACAAGGCTGCTGTTCTGTCATGTAACATCAAATACACCTGACCTGATGTACAGTATAATATAAATGCTGTACATCTGTTAAGATGAACAAATGTACTGTGTCTTTTGCCTATACATCCCAGAATCATGACATCTGTAGCTGACTGACACAAAACTCAACCTGTCCGAATGGGGCATTGTTTATGCAGCTTAACCATGTACACTGTATGTAACATTTTATGTCACCTGACTCAATATGACCAAATGTGAATCACTAAACCTCTTGTAGATGCATTTTTTCAGAAGCCCTAACTATTGAAGAATATTAAGTATAGTCTATAGTAAATCTATAAACAAAAACAATGTATTGAGATTAAGAAAGAGTCCAAATAAACTGAGTTTTAAGAAAAGACCCCAAAAAGACTATTTGTTTTTTTGCATTTTCTTTCAGTTTTTTGTATTTTATTTAAGACTACACATTCAAAGCCAGACAAGGTTCATACCTGCCAACACTCATTAAATACAACCACAAATCAGAAAAAGTTTGGACATTTTGTAAAATGCAATGAAATCAAGAATCTGTGAGTCCCCATGCTAACTGCACATCATCGCTAACACCATGTGAAATGGGCCCAAGATCATCAAGATTGGACAGTGGATGATCGGAACTGTGGGGCGGACAATGGCCGGTGGCGGCGGTGTTATGCTGTGGGCGATGTTTTCTTGGGACACTTTTGGCTATATGATTTTGGCATTGGTGGGGACGTAATGGCAGACAACAGACATTTGATCGTTTGATCAAAATTATTGCTTGGGACAATTTAGTAGTCGCTGGATACTGGTAGGGACATGTCATTGCGTCCTTACTAAATTATCTATATAATGACAATAAGTCAACAATAACTCCAGAGAAATAGTCTTGGTGAATATGTCAGCATTCACCATATTCAGTCATTTCCTGCCCACATTCCAGAAATGATGGCACAGCTGATTTGCTCATTCTAGGAGCTATAAAAAGATGTATATGTGAAAAGTGATAACTGCTGACTCAAATAGTTTTTTTGAGAGATCAACGTCAAATGCTGTACAACATATAATTGCATTGCTTGAATACAGGCATACCAATGGAAATGTGCAACTTTTCAGCTCTCTGTCTTTTCTGTTTGTGCACGAGATGGCCATGTTCATTCCTCATCCCCAACAGGACTGTTTTGACTGGCTTGCTGTGACTGATTTTCGTTGCATTTCTGGTCTTCCGTTTCAGCTGTAAAACAAGAAAAATATCTATTGACCCCATGTTTAAATATTATTGTTGTTAAAACATATTAAGACCATTATATTTATATACGTCAAGGTCAAGCTCAAATTCCCTGGCACCCCTGCAGGCTCCTGAGTTCATCTGTATACATCATATTCAGAGTCTGAGAAAAGGCCATCATGCAAACTCTCTTTCTACCTTACAACAGAGCAAAAAAGAATGTGTAAGTGAGTGAGGGAGTAAAGGAATAAGATGAAGAGAAACAGGCAGAGAAAGGCAGAATTGCGGTAAGTTTAACGGATTGTCTGTTTAAAAAACGTTTTGCACCGTTTTGTCGGGGCTGAACGCAGCCTTGGTCTCAAGCGCGACACATTGAAAAAGCTGCGAGGCGCAATGGTCAAAAATTGCCATCTAGCGTCATATTTACACAGAAAAGCTATTAAAAAAGCAGCGGAGCTTTGTAAACAGTTCAGAGTAATCATGTCATCTTCATAAGAACGATATGATTGCCAGAATGCATTTACCTGTATTTTTGAAAAGGTCCTATTCACACATGATCTCGTTAACGGTATCCCGTTAACAGATTTACCAGTAAAGACTGTATGTGTAAAAGGGGCTAAACCCTCCCTCTGCATATGCGGTAAGGTTGCTTAGGGTTGCTTAACGTTCATCTGGGAAAACTCACTTGATTTGTAACGTAAATCATTTAAACCTATGCCAACACAGGAGAATACATCAACATATTTCTAAATATGTTAGAAAATATAGGCATATTACATTTTGTATTTAACAGTGTTGTTCAATAAAACCATTTACTTGGTTTTGATACTTTATTTGAGGCCAATTATTATTGCCTCATCGTTACTTTATATATAAATATAGTCATATTAAAGCCTGTTTTCCCACTTAGTTCTATTTCTATTACTAAAAAATATCAGATTACTCGCTTGTCAAAACATTTCAACTGCATTGTTTTACTTTTTGTGATTAAAAGACAAATATTTTGTCATTTGAACATTTCTTATTTCTTAAAAACATTGTCTCGTTCTATTGAACCAAGTATCTGCATTTTGTCTCACCTTGTGAGCTAAGTGTATTGTCACATATCTGTATTTTGTCTCATCTCATGAGCTAGGTGTATTGTCACACCCCTAGTGTCTATGAGTGTGATAAAGCTCATAATTGTCCAAGTGTATGATATAGCTTTCATTCTTCAGGTCAATCATATATTCATGCATAATCATATATTCAATCTGTTTGAATGAGGAAAGCGATAACTTTGCCATAGTATCCTTTCAAGTGTTAAAGTTGTTAAAGTTGTTGCATTCTTTGCATGTGCTGCACTTTATTTGTACCATTTGTTTTATTAGTTTATATATTAGAATTTGAAAGACAATAACAATATTTTTTGATAAGTGATCAAAATCTGATTCTAGTCCTTGAAAACCAAAAGAGTAGTGCTTGAAAAGTCCTTGAAAGTCCTGGAATTTCCTTTTGCAGTATCTGTACGAACCCTGTTTAAGTTACCAGTTCTTGGACCATTT
>NW_015555768.1:476291-480740 GCF_001515605.1 Sinocyclocheilus anshuiensis
TTTTCTTATTTTATATTCATTTCCTAGTATTTAATTTACCATTATTTCTTTTGAACAAAACAATTTCTGAAATTTAATGTTTTAAATTGTTGGTCATCTTGTACCCTGTCAAGGACAAAGCTAACCAGCAAAACTTGTGTTTGCACCATATTGTAATGAGTAAAATTTCTTGGTATTGCGGTTTCAAATATCCCACCATAATCTGTATCCTGAGCCTGTCAAGGGCTAATGGCAATGGCAGCTACGTTACTAGTTAGTTTAAAGGAAAATCATTTTCAAATAATGTTCTTTTTTTTGTTTGCCAAATAACCCTGTGTATGTGTCCGCCCCCGCAACCTATTTTGTAAATATGAACACATTTTGATTTTGATGGCTGCAACACACTCCAAAAAAGTTGGGACAGAGGCATGTTTAACACTGTGTCACATCAACAACTTTCCTTTTAATTACAATGTTTTATTGTTTGGGAATTGAGGATACTAAGTGTTAAAGTTTTTCAAGCTAAATTTTTGTCTAATCTCGCTTGATAAAAGACTTCAGATGCTCAGCAGTCTGTGATTCTCCTTTTCATGACTGGTCATACATTTTTAATTGGAGACAGATCTGGACTGCAGGTAGGCCAGTTTAGCACATTCACCCTGAGTCTACGAAACCACGCTGTTGTAGCGCATGCAGAATGAGAGCTGGCATTGTCTTGATCTAATAACCATGGACTTCCCATTAAAGACGTCATTTTGATGGCAGTATATGTCTTCGTACAATCCCAGTATATGCCTCCATGTCAATGGTACCTTCACACATATGCTCTGCTATACCACGACATACGTTTGCTTTTGCATCTGTTGTTGATGAAAGTCTGGATGGATGCTTTGGTCTTTGGGACTGACTGAGAACTCAATGTACATTTTTCCCAGAAACAAGTTGAAATGTGGACTTTCTGACTATTTTAGATGAGCTCTGGCCCAGAGAACCCTGCAGCATCACTGCATAGAATGAATATATAGCTTTCTCCTAGAGCAGGGGTAAGCAAGTTCGGTCCTAGAGAGCCGCAGTCCTGCAGAGTTCAGCTCCAACCCTGAAAAAAAACTTTTCACAATATTACGTATGGTAGTAGGTGAAAGACCTAAATTCTTTGCAATTTTGCATTGAGAAATGTGATTTTTGATTTGTTTGACAGTTCTCTCATGAAATTTGGCACAAAGTGATGAACCATGATCCAGCTCTGCTTGCAAAGACTGAGACGCTCCTTTTATACCCAAACATGATACTTAGTATCATGATTATGGTACTTAAAAAAATAAATATGGTACTGCTATGGGTTTTTTGGACATGTCACTATGCTAGTATAGTATAACAGTAACTTATAAACAGTAACTTAAACAACACTCACACTCTTTTTGCTACGGTTGAGAGACTGACAAACCCCCCAAGTCAGATTGCCAGTGAAATGCTCTCTGACAGCAAATGCAATGAGTTTGCTTCCTTCTTTTTTTCTGAGAAGATCATTAATATCAGGCAGGCGATTAGCACATCCTCAAGTTATGCAGAGGTCATACAGATTCGACCGCAATATCAAAAAGAAGATACTGTGTCTATTTTTAAAGCATTCCTTCTTTTCTGAGAAGATCAATAATATCAGGAAGGCGATTAGCACATCCTCAAGTTATGCAGAGGTCAGACAGATTCGACCGCAATATCAAAAAGAAGGTACTATGTCTATTTTTGAAGCAATGGATAGCAACATTTTGGAAAAAATAGTGCAGCACCTAAAATCGTCAACCTGCTATCTTGACACACTTCCCACATCTTTTTTCAAAAGGTTGCTTAACTGTTTGGAGGCAGATCTCTTAGAAGTGGTGAACGCCTCACTTCTTTTAAGCCCCTTCTGAAAAAGAGCAATCTTGATAACACCATTTTGAGCAATTATAGACCAATATCAAATCTTTCTTTTATAGGAAAGATTATTGAAAAGGTAGTATTTAATCAGCTGAACAAATACTTAAACTCAAATGGATACCTGGACAATTTTCAATCTGGTTTCCGACCGCATCACAGCACAGAGACAGCGCTCATTAAGATAATAAATGATATTCGCTTACATTCAGATTCTGGAAAAATATCAGTGCTGGTGCTACTAGATCTCAGTGCTGCGTTTGACAGTCGATCATAACATACTTCTAGAGAGACTGGAAAACTGGATCGGGCTTTCTGGTATGTTACTCAGATGGTTCAGGTCATACTTAGAAGGGAGAGGTTATTATGTGAGTATAGGAGAGCATAAGTCTAAGTGGACGTCCATGACATGCGGAGTCCCACAAGGCTCAATTCTTGCACTGCTCTTGTTTAGCCTGTATATGCTCCCACTAAGTCAAATAATGAGAAAGAACCAAATTGCCTATCACAGCTATGCTGATGATACCCAGATTTACCTAGCCTTATCACCAATTGACTACAGCCCCGTTCATTACCGTGGGAAGTAGGGGTGCTGAGGGTGCTGCAGCACCCCCTGGAGTGTGAGGGGGTGTGGTGTTAAAAATAAATGAATGAACAATATGTAATAAAAAAATTTATAAAATTCATTTTATAAATTTGTATATTCATTAAAATGTATTGAAAAAAGTAGCCTAAGCCTACAATGACAAGAAGCAACGGTTAAACATGAGTCAAGTTGAATCAAATTGACTGTGAAAGTTGTTTCAACTTATTAAACTTCTTAAACTGACTTAAAAAAAAAAGCATTTGTTGCCATGATTTTTTTATTATATTCAGTGGCGTAGCGTCTGGGTATGCTGGTACATATGGGCCCGGGCAGATTGGGGGCCCGCCGAGCTGAGGGGAACTTTTAATTGAAACGAGGAAATGAATTTCCCTGCAATTTCCCTGAATTGCCCTTGTCAGACAGCTTATCAGAATTCTCAGCCCAAGTCCGACTGGAGCCGGTGTCTTTTCTCTCTCTCTCTCTCTCTCTTCCCCATTAGCTGCTGTTGCAGCCATTAAAATAGTTCAGTTTCGGTTTTTAATGTCAAAGTGGTAATAGTTCGTTTCGTTCCTTTATTAAGTTCATTTACAAATATGTTTGGAACATTTTATGTTTGTTAAATTCAGGTTTTTATTTTTTAAAGGAACGACCAAGCGGCCAGCGGCTGACAGTGAGTTGAGCATATGTTTGATCAATTTAGCCTTCTCAAATCAACATGACGACTTGCCTAAAATAAAATCTATAGACATAAAGGACTTTGTGCATTTCACAGTATTAATTTAAACATTTAACCTAGATAAATGTGCGCTGTTAGGCGCATATCCAATCGTTTGTGCGGAGAGTGGAAGCTGAAGCCTGCTCTGCAGGACATGGAGGCGCCAGCGCAATCACTTGCATTGTTGCATGTTATTTTTTAATAACAGTGGAATCTTAAAAATATGCCGTAATTTTTGCTCATAAAGGTAAGAGTATACCTCATTCGGAACTGCAAAGTCTACTTTTATTTGTGTGCACTCACAATATCAACAAAACCTTGTGCTTTTGTAAAATAAGGAATACAAATGCTTTCTGATGCGCTTTTATTGTGTAATTATATTACCTATTATGTTATTTACTCAATATGGTATTATCTTACTTAAAATATTATGTATAATCATGAAAGTAATCAATATACTAATCAATATGCTGAATTATTCCCAATACTGGATGTCTTAATATAGACTGTGAGCTTTAGGTGCCCCCAATGGGCAAGTGTGGTGCTTTCCATTGGGCAGCGCCAATTAACTTGAGTGAACCAGTGAACTTTGGGTGACTTCTAAGAAGGACACCTGCATCCAGTGGGAGGGGTCAGATAAAAAGTATTAGGAGAATGGGTGGAGTAAGACCAATCAGAGGCCGAATCATCATTTTTTTTGGTTGAAAAGACTGATAAGAACGAGGTATAAATATGGGTGCCTGGACGGACAAAGACTCAGATGCAGCGGCTGTCATCTCGGCTTTGTTGCTGTGCTCAATAAAGTCTTATTTTGACATCTGGAACTCTGCTTCTTGAGCTTTTTTGACAACTTCGAAAAAGACCATTGTTTGTTCCACGACACTTTCTGTCATCTCTGTCTTGAGCAGGAGCGCCTCACAATAATGAACTGAAACTCAGCGAATACTTGCCTTACCGACATGATAAATATATCTATACAATGCTTTACATTACTATTTTAAAACGAAATAATTCAAATCGAAAACAAAAACTCTTTAATTATGTAATCAGTAAAGATGCATTTCTCTCTAAAGGCAAGTCCAATGAGGAGATGGCGAGTCAGGTTCGTCAAATTCATCTTTGCGACACTGACTCAGAAAACACTAGTTTATTAACAAACAATTAAAATATCCCCTCACTATTTTTTTACTTTTTTTTTTTTTTTTTTTTTTTTTTTTTTTTTTTTTTTTTTTTTTTTTTGGAGGAGTTAAATTTA
>NW_015555768.1:481552-484565 GCF_001515605.1 Sinocyclocheilus anshuiensis
AAACTCATCTGTTTAGCTGTGCATTTACTGAATGAGCACTGTGCAATGTCCGAACTGATTGCACTGTATTTTATGTATGTATAATCATAATCATTTTGTCTTAAATTCGTTTTAAATCAATTTTTAAATCATTTTCAAAGTTGTTAAATTCCTTGTTTTATTCTTGTGATTATTATTATTATGATTATTTTACTTTCTTTTATGTAAAGCACTTTGAATTACCATTGTGGACGAAATGTGCTATATAAATAAACTTGCCTTGCCTAGTACCATGGTATTCTTGGAAGTGCTCTGGAATATCATATACGTAAATACCATGGTACATATATATGAAAGTTCCAGGGAATTACTGGAATCTGATGCAATCATTGCTCCATGGAACTGGACTTTTTCATAATTGTACTTTTCCCACATTTTTCTAACACTTGTCTTGGCTAGCCTACTTCACTGAAGGGGATAGTAGGATTTCTCAATTTACAACTGTACTATCCAATTATTCACCCACTCCTCCAGCGCCATCCAATAGCAGCAGCTCTTGGATGTAAATTATACATTCCTAAACCATAAATACAATAGACTTAAGTCCATAGGCATTAGAGCGCACACTGCTCACTAC
This sequence comes from Sinocyclocheilus anshuiensis, assembly GCF_001515605.1. Taxonomy (NCBI): domain Eukaryota; kingdom Metazoa; phylum Chordata; class Actinopteri; order Cypriniformes; family Cyprinidae; genus Sinocyclocheilus; species Sinocyclocheilus anshuiensis. The sequence goes on from NW_015555768.1 coordinate 482,169, forward strand.
TGACTTCAGGAGTCTTACAACAACAAGAATCAGTTCTTCAAGATCTAAAAAGTAAGTTCCTAACTATTACTTGGTGCAGCCTTTAATAATATCTTCAATAGCTTATTTGAAAAGGCTAAGCAGCTGAAGACTAATAATAACTGGCTATTTATAAACTATTTGGATTTTTTTACAACGGTATTTCAATGAAGGCTGCTGTGATTGAGCAGTCAGAATCAAATGTTTTAGAAAGCTGTGCAATAAATATATATAAAAGTGTCTGAATGTATAGTGACATTTCTGTGATATTTGAAACAGAATTTTATGAAAGGTTACTACAGTAAATGTCTTTGTGTACAACCAGTGGAAAAATTCCCTAACGGTTTTTTTTTTTTTTTAATCTCATTCAGCTATGGCAAGCATACATGTACCACCTTATGCACCCCCTGCAGCCATGTTCAATACAGTCTCTGGATATGCAGGAACAGTGGCTGGCGGAGGCAGTAAGAAGCATGCAAGTTGTCTTTAAGATATGTGAGCATGAGAAAACATGCTTAGGCTCACATGTTGCATTTAAATCATGTCAGAAAGATCGTATTTATGAGTTGACCACACATGAACGTCATCACAAGTGGGAAAGTTTTCCTTAAACCTTAAGTTTTCGAACTGGGGGTATTTTAGTTGCATGTCTTTCTTGGTGCACAACCAGTAGAAAACTTCCCTAACTGTTTTTTTTTTTTCATTTTTTTTTTTAATTCTCATTCAGCAATGGCAGCCCCCCCTGCGGCAAGCATCCACATACCCCTATATGCACCCCCTGCAGCCATGTTCAATATAGTCCCTGGATATGAAGGAACGGCTGGCGGAGGTGGTAAGAAGCATGCAAGATATCTTTAAGATATGTCAGCATGAGAAAATGTGCTCAGGCTCATATAGTACATTCAAATCATGCCAGAAAGATCGTATTTACAAGTTGAGCGCACATGAACATCATTGTAAGAGGGAAAGTTTTTAAGGCTTGACTTTTTCGAATTGGGGGTATTTTAGTTGTATGTACAAAATACCATAATATTGTACAATTACCATAGAATATATAACAATTAAATTTACAGCACCATCAAAAATAAAAAAAATTTATAAAAGCAAAAACACAACAATGCACATTCTTTCATCATTTTGTGGATGTAGAGTTAAAAAACATGAATTGAGTTGAATTTTATGTAAAAAAAAAAAAGGTACATCGCCATCTTGCTCTGAACAATGCCGTTTTAACGCACCTGATGTCATAAATAATTACAACTAGTAAATACAAACATTCCAGGAGAACTTGAACTATAGACCTTATAGTGTTCAGATCACAAAAACACATGAATGTGCCCCAAGTTTTGTTGCTGACATGTCTCTGTTTTCACAGGTGCGTATATTCCACCTCCCCCTCCATCTGTACCGATGCCTGTGCCTGAACTGGCCCCCAGCCCACCAGACTGGCAGTAAGAGCCTTTTTTCTATACAAAACGCACTCAATGCATGCATTGAATCTTAAACGCCCACCTATGTAATCATCATAGAACAGTGGTTCTCAAACCTCTCCAGTTTGGGGGGGGGGTTGGGGTTAAATGCACAATATGTAAGATTTTTTTATTAAAATATCCAAAAACCACTAGAACAGTGTTATATATTTTGCTGACTTGTGTACTTACATTATCCCAAATGTTTCGAAGAATGTTTAAATCCAGAGAAATAAGCAATTTTAACTAGTGACACGGACCGTGTCCATATTGTGTCGCCTGCCAATGACGTCATAACCCCTCGATTCCCGGTTTTGTTTCGTAGACAACATGGAAACACCAAAGACGCTTTAATATGTTGTGCGTTTTATTAGACTGGTGACGACCGCACAGAGTAGCATTGTAACAGAACTTTCAAATGTATCATGATAAAATATTTTTTCCCCACATACGCACGACCGGAAGGAGCGGAAGCAGTCGACTGTGGCATAATAAAAGCTCCGCTGCTTTCGAGCGCGCCCTCTAGCGGCGAAAATTACATCTTGTGCCTTTAAAGAGTTGTGTTATAATAACCCCTACAAATACAACTCATTATAAACTATAAACACTTTAAAGGAGACAGACATGTAGATGTTTGTGAAAGATGTTTTCTCTGTTTTGGAGGGATGATTATTGATGATTAGGATGATTATTATAAGTCATACCCTATTTATTGCATTAAAATTTGTTAATACTTTACTATATTTAAGGGTGGATAATTTTATCAGTTTATTGCAACAAAACATAACTACAATAACTTTGTCTAGTGCTCTTATTAAAGTTTATAACATGATTTGTGAAAATTTAACTATACTGAATGACATAGCATAGACTTCTTCATGGCTAGTTTTTGCGTATTTCATTTCATTCG
>NW_015555768.1:484790-485416 GCF_001515605.1 Sinocyclocheilus anshuiensis
CAGCTTTCCAGCGCTGGAGAGAACTCAAGGAGCGGAAGGCCTGCGATCGGACGCCGAGGTTGCTTTGTTTCTTCTCGTGAGTAACGCCGTGTCTGCGCCGCAACAGCTGAAGTCTGTCTAGTACACTGGACGTGACAAAGTGACCGTTGAAAATCATTTGAAATTTGTGTCAGTCACGTGTGTACGTGTACTGTGTAGGATGGTCGAACTAAGGAGCTTACCCTGGAACTTACGCGATCGGCAATCGGCCGTTTTTTGTCTTATTGCAAGCAACTTGTCTCTGTTCTGGACTTGCACAAACTGCGTTGCAATGCAATAGTTATCCAAAGTGTCATTTAACACATTTTAGAGCTGTAACGACAATACCGTGATACCGTGAAACCGTGATATTTTTGCTTAAAGGCCGTTTCACACTGAGCGCGATGCGGAAAAGCGAGGTGAATCGCCGACGAACGTTGCTTTCACACCGAGCACGAAATGATTGATCACCTTCTGCTAATTCACGCCTGCATGCTAGGTGGTGCCGACCATCAATGCATTTTTACTCCGATATGTATCTCATATATGGATTTAACATCGTCCACTGCTCAATATACAGCATTAAATATAGCTAAATAAAGTTTGGT
>NW_015555768.1:485846-486548 GCF_001515605.1 Sinocyclocheilus anshuiensis
AAGTACAAATAACATCAAGACACATTTGAACATTTATGTGATAATTAATGTTTTTGCATAAAACCCACTATAAACCATCATCGAGTGCTTGTAATAACTTCCGATTGTGATCTATAGTTGATTTTGATTCTATAATAGGCAGACATGCATTCTTTGTAGGCAAGAAAACACATACAGAAAATATATCGTCATAATCATGTCTATTTGCTTTCATATGTGATGTGTAGAAAAATGTCACTCGTTTTTTTAAACATGGAAGATCTAGAGAGTTAACGCGCTCTGACTCATAACACTTGCGAACATGCGAACATGGAAGAAAACGGACACTCCAGATCACATAATTCAATAGAATTTAGAAATTATATTAAGAACATGTGAAAATAAATCTGTTCTCGGATACCAAAGATAACAGGAACTCGGCATCCACTCTCTTCTCTCTACCGGGATACTCTTCTTCGGTGTTTGTTTACACTGATTTTCGAAATCGCGCCTGGAGCCTCATAGGGATCTATTGTTTCGATTCAAAAGCGTAATCGCGACGAACATTTGTGCTGTGTGCTGAATTTCAGTGTGAAAAGGCCTTAAGGTTATCATACCGTCAAAATCTCATACCGGCCCATGCCTAATGTAGACCATAGATATGTATATATATCTATGGTGTAGACAGCATCACTGATTATAATGAGTTCTATAGTATTTTGT
>NW_015555768.1:487582-505287 GCF_001515605.1 Sinocyclocheilus anshuiensis
AACATTTCGGCTTGCCCTGTGTGTTGTTTGAACGAGTTGCAGGGGTGACCTCACGTCACAGGGTCTCTCTTTCTCTCTCTGTAGCGTATGCGCCCAGATGCGTTATGAGGTACCGAAATTTGGCACCGATTGCTTTAACGTGATTCTGTAGTACCGATGAAATTCGGTCGGTACCCTTAACCCTTAAAAGTACCGAGTTCGGTACCCAACCCTAGTTCTCAGATACCAAAGATAACAGGAACTCTGCATCCACTCTCTTCTCTCTACCGGGATACTCTTCTTCGGTGTTAGTTAACACTGATTTTCGAAACCGTGCCACCACTCGTGCAACAGCAGCTGCTCTGGGCACGTGATCTAAGCTCAAATCTGATTGGACGGCCCGTTTCATCGTGGAGCAACGGGGAAAAAAATCGACACACAGGACGAAAAAAAAATCCTCGCTTGGTGATCGCGCCTGGTGTGAATAGCCTCATAGGGATCTATTGTTTCGATTCAAAAGCGTAATCGCGACGAACATTTGTGCTGAATTTTCACTTTCAGTGTGAAAAGGCCTTAAGGTTATCATACCGTCAAAATCTCATACCGGCCCATGCCTAATGTAGACCATAGATATGAAAAATTTACCGAGGTCCGCACCTCGGTGGCCTCATAGCTGGTAACGGGCCTGGCTACTGGCCGCAGAAGAACCCAACTGGGTTGCCTGATATAAAGAGACGTAATCCCCGACACAGAGCTTCACACTTGTGCAATACGGAATTATAAGTAGGCTATGTTACTTATTTTTGTCAACCTGGCTACCATGTGCACACGCTCTCTCTTTGCTGTGAATAAAAGCGCCAGCTTTCTGAAAACACAGGTAAGCTTCCAGTTTAGCGATCTCCACTTCGATATTCTATTCTCAGAAAAGTGTAATTCATCAAGTGTTCATTTACGAGAGAGAGAGAGAGAGAGAGAGTGTATTTAAGAATTGCCTCCGTTTTTGCCACGTTTCTCTATTAACAGTGAAGCGGTGTCTTTAAATGCTTCAGAAACGATGTTACCAACTCTTTACTGAGAAAGATAGTGTACCTCTTTAGCGGTGAAGCTCTTTTATTGATGAAATTGCGGGGCAGCATTGAGTAAAATAGAGACTGAATGTGTGCGTGTGAGCTACAGTAAAGACAGCGCATTAGTTAAGAACGCTTCTAATTTTTGTTTTTATTTTTTTAAACGTAGAGTGTGCAATGATAACCTACCAGCAATGTAAGGTGATATTATTAATATAATAGAATTAGTATATTACAGTATATATTAGAACGAGCACATCATTATTTACGGGCTTAAAACAAGATGCAAACAATCAGAATATTGTACCTGGTGGGGAGTGCCCAATTTTAACATGAAACTATGCCATTACCTGTATTTGTTATACTGTGGTACAGTTATGGAGGCCGTTCATAATGCAGAGGTCAACTGCCTGCTCTGCCTATAGTTAGCAATGGCCCTACAGCAGTGCTATTCAATTTGGCGGCCCGAGGGAAGAGTACACGCAGGTTGCACGTCTTGAATTGTTTTTGCACTAATTAGTTTGTCCACAAGGTGGCATCACTGGCCCAGGCCGTTATTTCACAACCGGAAATGAAAAGGAAGAGACGGAACAACAACTTTCCGGAGACCGCAAATAAATTAAAAGTTATATTTTTTCAGAGCCTACTAAATGTTAAAAATAATGTCTTGAAATTATACTGTAATGTTGAATGGCTATAATTAATGGCTAAAATTGAGGTGAAAATGCATTTAATAGAGACATCAGTAGCAGTATTAGTATCAAAAATACTGGCCTTTGTTAATAGGCTACTTTGTAAAGAGAAGCCATTAAACATTTAAAATATACCACCGTTAGGTTGTTTCTACATTAATTTGGAGGTTCAATGTGAAATTATGACAATATATTTATGCTCCAGAACATTAAAACAATCAGAATATTGTACCTGGTGGGGAGTGCCCAATTTTAACATGAAACTATGCCATTACCTGTATTTGTTATACTGTGGTACAGTTATGGAGGCCGTTCATAATGCAGAGGTCAACTGCCTGCTCTGCCTATAGTTAGCAATGGCCCTACAGCAGTGCTATTCAATTTGGCGGCCCGAGGGAAGAGTACACGCAGGTTGCACGTCTTGAATTGTTTTTGCACTAATTAGTTTGTCCACAAGGTGGCATCACTGGCCCAGGCCATTGTTTCACAGCCGAAAAAGAAGAGACGGGACTATAAAACTATAAAATACAATTTATAGTTTTTGTGAAGATTGTTTTAAGTTCACTTAAATTAAAAGTTGTATTTTTCAGAGCCTACTAAATGTTAAAAATAAGTTCTTCCAAATATACTGTAATGTTGAATGGCTATAATTAATGGCTAAATTTGAGGTGAAATGCATTAGAGATAAAAATGAAAATGCAATAGAGATTTCAGTAGCAGTATTGGTATCAAAAATACTGGCCTTTGTTAATAGGCTACTTTGTAAAGAGAAGCCATTAAACATTTAAAATATACCACCTTTAGGTTGTTTCTACATTAATTTGGAGGTTCAATGTGAAATTATGACAATATATTTATGCTCCAGAACATTATGTATTTACTATACAAATAAATTAATTTTTAATTTTTATTTAAATAATTTAGAAAATAAACTGGCCCAGGCCGTTATTTCACAACCGGAAATGAAAAGGAAGAGACGGAACAACAACTTTCCGGAGACCGCAAATAAATTAAAAGTTATATTTTTTCAGAGCCTACTAAATGTTAAAAATAATGTCTTGAAATTATACTGTAATGTTGAATGGCTATAATTAATGGCTAAAATTGAGGTGAAAATGCATTTAATAGAGACATCAGTAGCAGTATTAGTATCAAAAATACTGGCCTTTGTTAATAGGCTACTTTGTAAAGAGAAGCCATTAAACATTTAAAATATACCACCTTTAGGTTGTTTCTACATTAATTTGGAGGTTCAATGTGAAATTATGGCAATATATTAATATGCAATTAATCATGGTACAGGGTGAGACCTACAATAAATCATCTTCATTATGACCATCGTTTTCTTCTCCAGTATGTGGAGTAGAAAAGTAGCAACTAGAGTTGCTTTTGGTGTTCATCTGAGGTGTGTCTGCTTATTCTGCTTCTGTTGTCAGTATCGTTTGGAGACGTTCATGGAGTCCAGATCTACTGAATGGAGATAGGAGCCTTACACAGGTACCGAGAAGTCAGATATAGCATGTTTATACTTTATGCTGTCTTTTGCTTTCATTTACACTTGGCCAAATCTCTGACAAATGGATACAAATCTAATCTTGCATTCCTGTACTATATACAAATCCTCCAAGATTATGCAAATGCCAAGAAGGGAAATTTTGCTGCATTTAATGTGGCTCGTAATCAATAAAAGCACAAAATTTCTGAGTCACATTGCAAAAATTTCATTTGTGTTTCATTTTTAAACCATCAGCCATGGCTTTTGGAAATTTAAAGGGATAGTTCACTCAAAAATTAAAAATTTCACCCTCAAGTTGTTCCAAACCTCTAAGAGTTTCTTTCTTCTGTTCAACACAAAAGAAGATGTTTTGAAGCATGTAACTAAACAGTTGACGGTAGCCATTGACTTCCATAGTAAGGTAAAAATTTTCTGTTTGGTTGCCAAAAGAACCATGTCATTCTCCCTGTGACTCTCTCTCAGGTCAGCCTGTGGATGCTGGTGTTCAACCTGCTCCAGGTCCGTGGCAGATTGCCGTTCAACCTCCGGCCTTCTTTCAAGAGCACAAGCAGACCATTAAAGTGCCCTATACTTCCTCAATCAAGGTTTGACCTTTAACCACATGATCCACCAAAACTAAGAGAGCAGGTCCAATTCGACACACTTTAGCCATTTTTCCACCGTCTGACCGAACGGTTCTAAGAGCTGTAAAGGAACGGTATTTCCTCTTGAGCTTGGTTCGGCATGGCATGATTGCATGTAGTGTATATAGTAATGTTCACATTTAGTGACGTCAACGTGTAGTGATGTCTCCACTCAGAATTGGTCACTTGATTGTTGTCTGCCCACTAGTTCTCTCTCTCTCTCTCTGTAGCTGACCAAGTGCACTATTTGACTGAAGTAAATAGAAATATCTGATCATCCTCCATAACATGGCTATTTACATCTCATACCATATGTATACACTTGTGTTACCAAAGCAACGACTGATGAATTTGTATTGGAGCTCTGTTATCAGGCCCACAGTGGAAAATTAAACCCGCTGTATCCATACCGCTGGGCTGGATCGGCATGGAATGAAACGATTAAGCATGAGAATGGTTTGGCCTGATGGTGGAAATAAAACATCAACACATTCTGCATTTCTACATGAAACATCAATACGTTCTAAAGCTTTTGACAGCATTTTATTTAATCTTCCTGAAGATCACAAGAAGTTTCACTTTAATTGTTCTGATTGTAGAACTTTTATAGAGCGCAACAGTCGAGTTCCGGAAGCAAATTCTTTTTCTCAATACAGTAATTAATTTTTAAACCTTTAAAGACAGATGTGCCGTGAGCTATGAGGTTGTTAATCGATGGTTTATGCTTTTGGTTAAACCATTAGCCTGCATCATTTTTTATGAAACTTATTTTAAAACGTATTTTTAAATAATCATGTTTAAATCCAGAATTCATGGTGAAGAGCTACATTACCCATGATTCTGCAAAGAAATCTCCACCAATCAGAGAATCGTGAAAAGCAAATTGCACCAAAAAAAACACCCACTCAGATGAAGCACTGTGAATGAGTCTCTCTGCACTTTCAAAAAAAAAAAGTATATAGGTCACATTTTCAAATACTTTTTTTGCTTCATGCTCCAAATCGAAGTTTGTAATTCTTTGATTTTTACACATTTTCATGGCTTATATCTCTTTAACATAACTTTTTAAAATCCCTATGGGAAAAATTAATGGGATAAAGAAATATGTCTGGAACCAAGGCTGCTGAAAAAGTGTTTTACTCTCTAAAGTACAAATGCTTTTTGGCTTCCTGCTGCACGTAAACATGCCAGTAATGGTTATGTTCAATCAGTCAGATCATATTTTAGAGCATTATATTCTGTTTTTACCCTAGAACTGTCACGTGTGTCAGGGAAAGGGAAAAAACCCCTGTACCACCTGTGCTGGAGCTGGAAATGTAAGTAATTTTTGACTAGCACAGACCAAACCAGCTGCATGCCGGGCATTTCATTGTTCTCAAAGTTTTATTTTACAGAGAAAATGGCACTTATACTGTGTAAACTTGTGTGGTGCCTGGAGAAGAATTCAAGTTGAGTTGTATTGGAAATGTGCACACAAGCCACAGAACAGTTTTTCATTCAGTTCATATGATGTAAAATACCCTAAAATATTGTTGTCTGTGTGCAGAGGGTCTGTACGTTGTGTAATGGTTCTGGTTACCGTCAATCTGATGAACGCTGTGTGAACTGCAACGGGCGCGGACGTAAAAAGTAAGTCCTTCGTGGCAGTAAGGTTTATAATTAGACCATAACATCTCTTTAAAAATTGGTGTCTCTCTAAAAAAAGTTCCTCAGGTCATGAGTTCCATGATGATTTCAGATTTAAATGATTATTTTGCTTTTTTAATTCATTACTTTTAATTTTATTTCTTTTATTTTACTTTCATTTTCCCCATTTTATACAATTTTTGTTTTATTTTATTACATTTTTTATTTTCGTTGTATTTATTTATTCATTTATTGATTTTTCAATTTTATTTATTTAATTTTTCATTTTATTTATTGGTGTTGTGTTATGTTGTTACTGTGGGTTGAATTCTGATGAAATCCTGCAGGGGCCTTCAGTGGTTTGGTATTTTTCTGAGTTTTGACTTGTCTGGTGTCTTTCAGCTGTAGTTCATGTAGCGGCAGCGGCTCTTGCCAGTGTGACACCTGCCGTGGAAAGGGAAAGCTGCTCGTCTTCATTAACCTCAATGTTAAATGGTATGATCTACATGATATAACCAGAGGTTAAATTTGGCTGGGGCGGTCCGGGGCTGAGCCCCGGTATATTACGCTGGTAACTCATCAGGTAGGGGCCTATGATTTCCACAGTGCGGAAAATGTGGACAGAATCTTGGAATCCAGTCATAAAAATGGAATTTACTGTATAAGGTGGAATGTCACAGAATTTGCCAATTTAGAATGAATAAATCAAAAATAGGTCAGAACACTTAAGTCAAATGGACCAGTGTCTGTGAATATTAAACCGCAAAAAAACTATTTAAATATGAATACTGCATGTTCTGCGTGTCTCTGTGTGAATGCATGGTGCAGACGCACAGTTTCATCTGCAACACAAACTCATTTGACCATTTAATTTGAGAAAATCTAACGTCATATCATTTACACACACAAACATAACTCTCCACGGCAACCCGTCAAAATAAAAGTTTGGTTTAACTTGAAGAAATTATGACAGAAATATATTACCATGGTACAGTAGAATGTATGTCTTACTACTACTACTACTACTAAAATTATATGAAAACTTTATTTTTAAGGAATAATCACACAATTTGTCTTCCATATTTTAACAGTAAACCTCTGTTGTGCAGCACTTTGTTTGCCAAAAATTAAAGGGTTTGTTTAATTTTCATTTGACTAAAAGATAAATGCATAAATATAAATCATTTGATTACCAGAAAAATGTAAGTACATAACACAACATTTCTGAAATACATAAACAAACAAACAAACATAATTTGAGAAAAAATAAACATATTTCATAGGGCCCTAAACATTTTTTATGTTTTGCTAAACTTTTAATAATTTGCTGTTTTGTTGTATAAGTTTCATGATTTCAATTAATTAGACATGTAAACTGAAAAAAAAAGAAAGAATTTTTTTACACCCTTCTCGTTCTTACTAATTCAAGCTCTCTCAACCTGTTACATTTTACAGTTTGCCAACTGATAAGAATTTGTAGGCTGCACCCCTTGAAAGCATGAAATCAACCCCACATAACAAATCCCAATTTAACCCCTGGATATAACATTCATGTTTGCTAAGGCAGGCATGGCTATTACTATATTAACTAGCTCCTCAGTCACTGTTTGTGCTATATACATGAATCCTGCAGTATGAGGAGAGGTTTGCTGTTATGTTTCTAAACGATCATACTCATAGACTTACATTGAAGTCATTCTTTGCACAAGAGAGCACTCATTTACAGTTTCTTTGAAATAAAAAGAAATCAAGTCATTATTATTAATTATTTCATGATAATCAGAAGTCTTTCAAACTGAACTGTCTCATTCTAAAAGCTATTTTTGGACTATTTCAGGAGCATAGAGAAGGATGAATTCGTAGCGCAAGATTCAAGTGGTCTGAGAGTGGAAAAACTGGAGGAGGTTTCAGGGAAGGAGCTCTTCAAAGACGCCCAGAATATGGTACGAACAGACCGTACATATAGTGAGAGGTTTGTAAGGTTTGTTGAAATTTGTAAGTTCATCAGATGGTTATGTTTACTGTAGGTCTATCCAGTGAGGGGCTTTCCTGATGTTTCTGTTGCACAAGCTTCTGAGCGCTTTGTAAGAGACCACCAGGTGAAAAACGCCCAAACATCTCGCATATTACAACAGGTAATCTTTGTGTTTTTGTGTGCTTCCAGATCTTTTTATATTGTAAAATTTACAATATAACTCTTTTTTTTTATATTGTATATGTAAACATCGGCTTCGCCCGATATGAAAAATTATGCCATTGTGCCTTGGGTCCTAATGCCCGTCCGGTAAGGCCTCTTATTTATTTAGGGGGCGCTGTTGCCCTACTTGCAATAAAATGAAAGTAAAATACACAAATAACATTAAGATTGTGTTTCTGATTAAATAAAGCAATAATATATGTCATAAAATCACAAGTATGTTTTGGTTTAAAGGTCAGAAGCTATAGCTTACATGAATAAAATATCACAAACGTGACACTTGTAAATTAAATAATTTTATATATACAGATTTATTCATTAATGTGTAATATTTTGTCAAATGGATTATGAAAACTTAAATACAAGGAGGTCTAATAGATTTTTCTCTTTTGCTTTAGGCCATTTACAAATGTTAACTCTACAAATAAAATGTCACGGTTACCATTGCATCTGTCTAAAAACAAAAAAACTGCAGTGATTGATTTATAGTTATTTTCAAAGCATTTAATGTACTCTCATTATTGTTTATTTAATTCTAACAAGTAAGTTTTTGTTAAAAACTAACCAAAACTAAAAATAATTTGTTTATAATCTCTGCACAGGAGAGACTTGGTGTTGTTTCCAAACAAAATGAAATATATTGGTATCGGCATCAGCAAATGGCCAAAATGACTTGAAAAATATCGGCATATCGGATATCGGCAAAAATCCAATATCGTGCATCCCTAATTTCCAATTATAATTTGTATGTTTTAAAACACAACAATGTAATGCACAAACATTGCTATATCATTACCAGTCAGTCTGTAACTAGATCTTGAATCTGTCATTCTGTAATCTGTTTCAGAGGCAGACAATCGAGCTCATTCCCATAACCAAAGTGAACTACATGTGGAAAGGAAAGCCTTATGTTTACTATGTGTATGGAAATGAGTTTAAAGTGAAAGCTGTTGACTATCCCGACCAATGCTGCTGTTCTGTCATGTAACATCAAATACACCTGACCTGACCAGTATAAGTACAATATAAATACTGTACATCCATTAAGATGAACAAATGTAATGTGTCTTTTGCCTATACATCCCAGAATCATCTGTAGCTGACAGACACAAAACTCAACCTGTCCGATTGGGGCATTGTTTATGCAGCTTAACTTCCAACCATGTACATGTATGTAACATTCAATATGACCAAATGTGAATAACTAAACCTCTTATAGATTAATGCATTTTTCAGAAGACCTAACTATTGAAGAATATGGAGTATAGTCTGTAGTAAATCTATAAACAAAAACAATGTATTGAGATCAAGAAAGAGTCAAAATAAACTGTGAATTTTGAGGAAGGACCCCAAAACTTTTTTTTAAGCTTTTTCTTTTATTTTCACAATATTTGTATTTTATTTTTATTTTATTTTTTTTCTGTATTATTTTTGTTTTTTTTGAGAAAGGACAGATACTGCGTCTTAATTGATGCATGTTAAAGTATCAATTCAATTAAGTGCATTTTCAATCTAGTTTTGGAAACATTTGTGCAGCGATTGTTTTTATGTGGTACTGTTTAGTGGAAAATGTTGTGTTTAAAAAAAAAGGAGGTCAGTGGTGAGCCTGTGGTTATGTGGTCACAAAGACCTCCTCGTGAGTCTGTTGTGAACTAAATTTCCATATAAAATGACCACAAACCAAAGCTGATGTACTGAAAAAAAAATAAAGCACAACTGTGTGCCATGGTTTCTAAACATGTCCAAAGAAAGCTGTGGTAGTGGTTTCATAGCTGAGCTCCTCACGAATGTGGTCTTGAATTTCAGATCAAATCCCAGGAAAAAAAACAAAGCCAATTTAATTAAATTGTAATTTAATTTGCAGTATATTTCATCAGCATGGCTGTAAGGTGCAAGGAGTGAGAGAAAACGTCTCGGGTTACTTATGTAACCATGGTTCCCTGAGTAGGGAACGAGACACTGCGTCCTCTAGGGTTCCTTTTATCATTAATGAAGCATTTATTCAGACTGATTCTAGGCTAGGTACTGTATAATTGTGGAATCTACTGTAAATAGTGGTTTTGTTACCATTATGGTGATCAGTTTTCCTTTGACCTTAGTTACTTTTTTTTTTGGTGTTTTATCTCTGCACCAGTCTGTTAAATATTTCACTGAAGAGCCCAGTGGTCATAACTAATGGAGGTGGGCGTTAAACAACTAACCTGTAACCTCAATTTCTTTAACCATCTCGGAAACTCACAAGCATCAGAATGTGAGCTTCTTTACAGCTATATAATCTTAATCGGTCTCTTCTGATTTGAGAAGCAACTCTGAGATACAAGAAAGTAAGTCTCTGATTACCTCTATGTTGAAACGATAGCTTATTTTTGGCTAATAATAGGCCTATGTATTGTACAGAATAATGTCTAATAATGTAAATGACTAGATTAATTGCTATTTAGCTAAAGTTTTACAAACATTAAAAACATCATGGACATTTTCTCACAACCTTTAATTAATGAACTGATTAAAATTACTAATAAATGACCAGAAGAGCAACCAGTTTTGTGAATGGAACACATCAATTTGCCTTTTTATTTTTATACAAATAAATAAATCCATCGAGTGTGAATACTGTTTAAAAATGTAAACATGAGATTACTTTTTCACACTTCAGGTTTGCAAAAAGTAAAGTTAAAAACTACTTAGAAATCACTGGTGTGTAAAACTATAGAGTTATACTCTTTCAGTTTGAGGCGGATGAATGGAGAAGTGTTCATTGGTGACCAAGTTTAAATATAATGTAAATGAATAAATACAAAAAAGAAAAAATTACATGGAACATTCTCTGATACAGTAACCTCATTAGACTTAAAGGAATAGTTCACAAAAAATTGTAAATTTTCTCAAGCTGATCTACAACTTGGCCTGAAGGTTTATCTTCATTAGAACAGATTTGGAGAAATGTAGCATTAGGCTATGTTCACACTTGGCGTCTTTTTTGAAGCTGCCAGCATCTGTTTTACATTACAATCCTATGGAGTAAACTGTTTTCAAAAAAAAAAAGTCCTGAGTGCTTTTTTAAATGCCACCTGTCATGTCGTTTCCATAACAACAAGAACAACCAGAAAAAATTGAGAAGGTGCCAGTAGATAGACTTATCGTACTAGTTTCGGAGCACAAGGAGTTGTATGATATTTGTATAGTGTAAAATATGCCGCAAACCGTGCATCATCCAACCGGAGCTCCTGGACTAAATTGTTATAAGCAGTGCACCATACTGTTTCCTTCCCCGTATAATGTCATGCACATAAAAACGTTGTTATGAACCGACATTCTCCTCCCTGTTAACTTCAGAAGCCAACACAAGAGCCAACTTCCTCTTTCTCGACATTTCTGCACCACACAGCACTAGGCTATTGTTGCAGCTGTTGTTATAGCAACAATCGACATCCTCAGCTGCTATTTGTAACCAAAACGCTACATTTTTTTACTAAAAAAATGCCCTTGTCAACTTTTTCTTGTCAAAAAAGACACCAACTGTGAACATGCCCTTACATCACTTGCTCACCAATGGATCCTCTGCAGTGAATGGGTGCCGTCAGAATGAGAGTCCAAACAGCTGATAAAAACATCACAATAATTCACAAGTAATCCACACCACTCCAGTCTGCATAACAGGAAGTCTGCTAAACCACTGTAGCAGTCGCTCTTCTGATTCTGAACACTTGTTGGTTTATTATTGTCACTTAATTGTGTTTCATTTCTTATTTAAGTTATTCACATCTTCTTAGAGTCCAAAGTATAAGCACCATACACTGCTTCATAAAATGTAAAAATCTGTTTTTTTCATCCATGTTTCGGTTTAGGACATTCCTCATTATACAAATGACAAGGACTACACTTTAACACAGGAAATATAAAGGAAGTGAAACTGAGCTATAGAGTGCACACTGTGTTAGTAAGGACCATCGTTTGATGCACAATGAAGCTCCTTTCACATGCCCTTTTGCTGGTTGTAATGTTAGCTTCACGTAAGTACAACATTTTCTCCCATGTTTTATATTTTACTCCACAATGTGAACAGAGTAAATCATATATTAATAATAAACTATTGCCATCTGTTTATCCAGAGAAATGTCAGGAATCAGAAGATTGGACTGATGAAATGTTTCCAGACAGCCTATACGATTGGTTTTCAGGGGATGTGGTTGTATGTCTTTTCTCAGCCCTAGAATAGAACAAATAATTTTACATTTATAATCTTTTTCTGTTCCTTTGCCTGACAAGACTTTCCTTTTCAGATAATTGGAGACATCACTGAGGAATATGAAAGTATGAACAAATTTTGTTTAACTGCATTAAAGGTCCTTGAAATACAATAAATGCTTATCATGTTTAAGTTGAAGTGATTTTTTATTATTGTTGATGTCTTTTAGTAAACCAAAACACTACGATTAATTTAAAAGCAGCATTAATTACATTCCTAAAAACAACAACTTTGCATTATTTGGCTCCCTTTTGGCCTCCCTTCCATTCACCAGCATGTTGATGTGTTCCAGTTTCAGATGTCCCAGACCCCAACATCACAGTGTACCGACAGATGGAGGACAGAGAGAATGTGATCGTGCTGTGCAAGTTTGCCCAAATGTTTGAAAGGAGATACAGATTTCAGTCATTCAATTTGTCTGTGGAGAGTGAACTGAACTACACCATGGAACTACTCAAATGCTCTTCTTTAGATTCCTCAGAAATATGTGTGTTTCTGGTCACAGCGAGTCCACCTGCTTCCTTCACCTGTGTGCATGAGTTTGATTTTGGTTTAGATGTCAGGAACCTGCGCAGCCAGACCTACAATTACAGTGGATCAGGTAAACAAATACATCTCTGCAACTATGTTTAGATGTCACATCCCTCCAAAGATCATACAATATTGCCAAAGGTTTGCATTTTCCTATTTTAAAATATATTTTTTTATCTCTCTCTCCCCCAACTCTCTTATACCCTCATCTGATGTTTAGGACGCATAATTAGCCATTTAAAAAATATACATTAATACAGCAAGATACAGCTGATCACTGGAGTGTCAGTATGAGACTATATTTCAGTGCATACAAGCCAAAACATATTTTGACTGTCATTGCATTACCTTGCAGTCTTTGATCATCACGAGGAAGGACTATCTTTATCCTACATCTGCTTTTCCTCTTTCATTGCTGTTGGTCTGTTCATCATGACTGCAGCAGTGATCGTGACCCACATAAGGAGCAAAACTAAAGGTGTGTGTTTACTAGTTACGCACTCATTTATAGCAGCAATGAATATTATTGAAGGCCTGATGACTACAGTCAGATTTAAACCTAATAATGAAAATTCATACACACTATGCTGAGAGCATTTCAAAATGCTTCTTTATGTATTTCATTTGATTACCGGCTCAATCATCATTTACTCTGGCTGCTAAAGATGCCTTTCAAGAAGCTAACATGCAGGCTTTGGTTTTCAGAGCTGTAGATTAAAGTAAATGAACTGAGTTTCTCTTCCTCATTCTTAATGCTGATGACTTGTGGCACATCACACAGTAGGCGCTCAGTATATACAGGTACATCTCAAAAAATTAGAATATCATGAAAAAGGTCAATATTTTTTGTCACTCATTTCAGAAAGTGAAACCCATATATATTATATAGATTCATTACACAGAGTGAAATATGTCAAGCCTTTATTTCTTGAAATTTTGATGATTATGGCTTACAGATAATGAAAACCCAAAATTCAGTGTCTCAGAAAATCAGAATATTATATAAGATCAATAAAAAAAAAAGGATATTTTAAACAGAAATGTCAGGCTTCTGAAAAGTATGTTCATTTCTATGCACTCAATACTTGGTTGGGCCTCCTTTTGCATGAATTACTGCATCAATGCGGCGTGGCATGGAGGCAATCAGCCTGTGGCACTGCTCAGGTGTAATGGAAGCCCAGGTTGCTTTGATAGCGGCCTTCAGGTCATCTGCATTGTTGGGTCTGGTCTCTCTCATCTTCCTCTTGACAATACCCCATAGATTCTCTATGGGGTTCAGGTCAGGCGAGTTTGCTGGCCAATCAAGCACAGTAACACCATGGTCATTGAACCAGCTTTTGGTACCTTTGGCAGTGTGGGCAGGTGCCAAGTCCTGCTGGAAAATGAAATCAGCATCTCCATAAAGCTTGTCAGCAGAAGGAAGCATGAAGTGCTCTAAAATTTCCTGGTAGATGGCTGCGTTGACTGTGGACTTCAGAAAACACAGTGGACCAACACCAGCAGATGACATGGCAGCCCAAATCATCACTGACTGTGGAAACTTCACACTGGACTTCAAGCAACATGGTTTCTGTGCCTCTCCACTCTTCCTCCAGACTCTGGGACCGAGGGTGTCAATGACTGTGTTCTGGACATCTGTCAAGTCAGCAGTCTTCCCCATGATTGTGTAGCCTACTGACCCAGACTGAAAGACCATTTAAAGGCTCAGGAAACCTTTGCAGGTGTTTTGAGGTAATTAGCTGATTAGGGTGTGACACCATGACTTTCCAATATTTAACTTTTTCACAATATTCTAATTTTCTGAGACACTGAATTTTGGGTTTTCATTATCTGTAAGCTATAATCATCACAATTTCAAGAAATAAAGGCTTGAAATATTTCACTCTATGTGTAATGAATCTATATAATATATGGGTTTCACTTTCTGAAATGAGTGGCAAAAAATATTGACCTTTTTCATGATATTCACATTTTTTTAGATGTACTTGTATATAGTATATAGTTTTCTGTGTATGTCTGCTTTAAAATCTCACACCAGTTATTGGGGTGAGATGCATTTAGACATGCAATGCTAATGAAGACAACTCTAGCATATTAGCATTACATCTTCTGATCATATTTGTCCTTGATGTGATGATAATCTGACGAGGTTTGGTTTGGTTTGGTGTGTCCTTACTAATGAATTTGGGTTCAAGATTAGATTTGGATCAGGCTTAAGCTTCAGTAGTTTAACAGCACACAGAAACTAACCCTGAACTCTTTGTAAACTTGTTAACAGACTCCATCAACCCCACAGCAGTTACCAACAATGACTACGTGGAAACATAAATTCTCTTTCAGAAGAGAATAGAACAGGCCTGAAGAAAAACAAAAATGTATAAAAATGTAAAAATGAAATATAAATGAAAAATCTATTCATTATTCAACTAACCTTTGGCATTTTTTATTTTATTTGGAATTTATGAAATATATTATTACAAGCACTATTTTATAAAGATGTCATTTTTTACATGTTTTTGCTTATGCTGTAACAGTCTTCATTCTTAAATTTTTGGATAAAATTGTTTGTTATATAAAAATAACTGCTTCCCTTACTGCTGTAGCTTTGAATTGTCTACATTCAGCAAGGGGCAGAAGCTGTGGTATGGTATATTTCACATATGTTTTTATAAGAAAATAAAAGTGATTACTTGCATGCATTAATGTGATCTTGTTCTTCTTTGTTCTTATCTTGAATAATAAAAATACAATAACAAAAATAACTATATTGTAAAATAATCTTTTTAAAATATTGTGAAATAAGATTGTGGTCTTATCATCATCACCCACCCCAAACATCCAAGTCTGCAATAGGGACTTGTTCAATCTTTTATTCTTTGGTAGTGAATCGCACTGACTCTCTCACAAGAAGTGAATCACAGTTTCAAGGCATGTGATTGGATGTTCATTACTGATGTCACACTTTCATGTGCACGTGCTCCATTAACTCAGGATCAAGCCCGAGTTGACAGGGAAAGTTGACGATCAGCTTCATTGTACCAACAAAGCCGGATTGGAGTGGTTTGGTTTTGTCAACTCAAAACTAATCCTGTAACCCTGAGTTTGTTCAGCCACCATCATGGTACAGGCCCCAGGTCGTCAGGTGAGGGCAATGCCAAAATAACAAACAAAACAAGGACTTCCTAAAGGGTTTAAGCGACATAAATTCCCTAACAAAAGAACACAATATTAAAGACTCTGCCTGACTAACACAAAAACAGAAGAAAAATTAGGAATGGGTAAAACCCAAATAAATTGGCGCCCGTCTCCCTACACGGTTTTACTGATCAAGTTCACACAGAGATTAATGCAACGTCTTTGCAATCACACAACAGGTTCACATGTTAAACTTTGCTCTTTGCAGCCTGAAATGAAGACGGACACAGTTTTTGTTTTATCCAGCTGTATTTACTAAGTGTAACTTATAACATCCAAGTGAAAGATATAACACCAACATATCAGACAAAATCAATAAATAAATAAAAAAACAGAATCACTGAGTTGGAAAAAGGATCACCCCCCTCCTAAAACTGACTGATAAACTGGGCCACTTGACTTTCAACTGTGATCAGCTGTGCTCATTTTGATTTGCTCAGCATGAAAAGAGCTTTCCTGGAGCATTTCAGTCCTTGGTAGTTCAACTGAAGCAAACAATCAACTATGGGTGACAACTGTTCCCTCACTTCCCAAATCATCCTCCAGAATACGCATTAGACCATTCTTTCGATCTTAAACACAGTGATAAACATCTTATCTCAGTCATTTATAACTTAGCTAATACTTTGACACCTGTGCCCGGTTGCATAAAGCACCTTAAGTGTAATGTTCCCTTAAACTTTAGGTTGTTGCTGAAAGTAACCCTTAAGTGTTACTTAAGGGTTTCTTTAAGTGAAACGTCATAATCCCTTAGAAGCTCCCTTAAGTATATATTTTTCACTTAAGTATTCCCTTAAAAACCGTTAAGTGTTGCATAAAGCCCATTAACTGTCATTTTCCTAAGTAAAGTCTAAGGTTGGGAAAACTTTACCTTAAGAGTTTCACGAACACAAATTAGGTGACATGGCTGAGTTTATAGATCCTGTTAAAGATGTGCCAAGGCAAATTTTTTGTGATAGGGAGAACCCACTGGACCATCTTAATGACAAAAAACTGTTGTGAGAATATCGATTTGATCATCGCGCAATCTATGAGATCGCTAAAAAACTGGAAGACGACCTTGACCGTGTCACCCAGCGTAACCACTCGCCACCTGCGAGTGTTTGGGCTGCTTATAGCATTTTTTTTGCAACTGGGAGATTCCAGTCTGTAGTGGGAGATGTTTTCCACATTCATAAATCGACTGTCAGTAAAGTTATTCACCAGGTTGCAGGGGCCCTTTGCCGTCATTTAAGCCAAACCGTGACATTTTCATCTCGTCAAGAAGAGGATGCCTGTAGTTTAACAGCACACAGAGACTAACACTGTGAACTCTTCGTACACTTTTGTTAACACAGACCCCATCAATGTTACCATCAATGACAATGTGGATGCATAAATCATTGTTTTCTGAAGAGAGAAAAACAGACTTGAAGAAAAAAACTTTTATTGTCATAAAATATATGAATTATTAAATTAATCTTTTGTATTTTTTATTTTATTTGGAATATTATATTTTTTCTATTACATTTTACTGTACATGATGAAGATGATGATTATGACTGTAGCCTGTACTGTTGTGTTGTCACATGGTTTTCATGTCAACTGTCAGTTATTATACTCTCAACTACCTTAACCTAAAGAAAACATCTCTACTGTTTCACGATTGCTGTCAAACTTCACTTTCACCAGTTTTAAAACTGTGAATTGCAGTCATATTCAATTTACTTTCTCCTTAGGATGAATTGCTTATGCTGTAACATTCCCCATTTATAAGTTTGGATAAAAATGTCTCCTAAATGAGTGAATATAAAAATAAAAAGCTTCATTTACTGCTGTAGCTTTGATTTCGGACTACATACAGCAGAGGGCAGTAGCTGTGGTATGTTATATTATATTCCAAAAATGTTTCTTATATTAAGATCTTAATTTATGGTGTTATATTCCTTGTATTAAGATCATAATCCCCACACATCCCTTGGCCTAATGGTTAGAGAGTCGGACTCGTAACCCAAAGGTTGCGGGTTTGAGTCTCGTACCGGCAGGGGTTG
>NW_015555768.1:505392-511892 GCF_001515605.1 Sinocyclocheilus anshuiensis
AGTCTCATACCGGCAGGGATTGTAGGTGGGGGAGTGAATGTACAGCGCTCTCTCCCACCTTCAATACCACGACCGAACCCCCAACTGCTCCCCGGGCGCCGCAGCATAAATGGCTGCCCACTGCTCTGGGCGTGTGTTCACGGTGTGTGTGTGTTCACTGCTGTGTGTGTGCACTAAGGATGGGTTAAATGCAGAGCACTAATTCCTAGTATGGGTCACCACACTTGGCCACATGTCACTTCACTTTTTTTTTCACTTATAACGATTACTTGCATGGATTATTAGAGAACGTGAATTGTAAATATAAAATAATAAAATCTATGTATTAATTCAAGTATCATCCACACAAAAAGTAGAAAGTGGCAAAAAAAATGTGTATGTCAGTTCAGGAACCCTGAAAAGTACATTTGTTTAGATAAAGATGTTCAGTTTTTCACCAGCACGTTGGTGTATCTCATATGTCCCAGTGTTCAGCATTATGGTTTGCAGATGGAGGACAGAAGGAACCTGATGGTGATGTGCACATATAGTTAATGATTGTGCATGTTGCCTGTGAGTGTCTGTCTGTGATCTGTATATTATTTCTGCACACTCAAGTACTTGTTGCTTGTGGTTTTGTTTTTGCTTTGTAGTCTTGAATCATCATGAGGAAGAAGTGTCTTTAGTCTACATCTACTTTTCCTTCTTTGTTGTTGTTGTTCACAGTACCGCCGCTCCCTATATGCAGAGTAGGCCTACG
This sequence comes from Sinocyclocheilus anshuiensis, assembly GCF_001515605.1. Taxonomy (NCBI): domain Eukaryota; kingdom Metazoa; phylum Chordata; class Actinopteri; order Cypriniformes; family Cyprinidae; genus Sinocyclocheilus; species Sinocyclocheilus anshuiensis. Next base: position 506,132 of record NW_015555768.1, read on the forward strand.
CAGTTTGCGTGAGGCACCATCCCAGTTGCTCAAAAAAAAAAACCGTGACGCGCCAATAAGCGCCATTCCCGCATCCGCGCTCGCACCTCATGTTTGCGGCTGAATGCAAATGATCATAATTGATGGACAACCAGGGCCACTGCTGGTCAAATGGGTGCCCTAAGCAGGACTGTATTGTTGTGCACCCCTCCCTCAAATATTATGGAAGTAAAAGAAAATGAAATTTAAAAAAAACAACACCTACTATAGGGGTCAAAATAGAACTTTAATAAAATATAAAAGTAAATAAATAAATTGCATTATTTACAAATTACAAATCTAGACAGTTACTTATATGGCTATGATTTTAATAATACAGTTGTCTGATATTTTGTAGTCTCAAGCATTCAGAAATCATGCAAAAGAAAATTAAGCAGTTTTACTACAATAAACCCATGGTTAATTTTTGTAAGGGTTGTGATGTCCACATGTTTTTTGTCGAAGAAATTATGGAGGCTGTGTCATCTAGGCCTATATATAACAAAAAGGTGGCCAAAAATTAAAGATTAAGTGTATATTTGAATTAAATGTTTGGTCAGTAGCCTACAAGGATTTGATTGTCCTGTAAGTGTAGCAGCAGTACCAGGCCTTTGGCTCCCTTTGCAGGCATTTGTAATAACATGTATTGTACATAAATTGTTTATTTTGTATTACATTTTGTATTTTAACAGTGTTATTGAATGAAGCCATATAATATTAATTAACCAATCATTATTGCCTCATTGTTTTTATATAATGCATTTTAAGTCATTTGAAAGGCTATTGTTGGCTTAGGTCTGTTTTTATAACCACAAAAAAATATAATCTTAATACTTCTTTGTAAATTATTATTTGAAGTAACAAAACCATGGTTAATTTGCGGTTACCATGGCTACAAGAACCATGATTTTTGGTTTTATTCGTGTTAAAACCATGGCTAATTTTCATAATGGAACATGCAAACTCAGAGAGAATATTAAATTCGTTGTTAGTGTGCAACCTTTATAGCCCTGGGCGCTTGTGGTGTGTACAACTCTGCTCGACACTCTGCTCACTTTAAACTGTAGAAACAATCAAATGGTGCTAACATTAATCGTTGACATTATGTCTTACGGTCTGAAACCGAACCGCAGTCCACTATTTGAGGACCCATGGTGTAGGAAAATTGCAGCTGTTGAATTAATCATTAAATATTCTAGATATTCAAATATACTAGATTAACATGCTATATGTGATTTTTCTAGCTAATCTTGCCATTTAATTGGTCCTCTACCTGCATACACACTGGTTTCATATTCATAAGCAGACAGTTGAACAGCTTATTTTTGTTACAGGATAATAGTTATATAGACACTTCCCCTTTCCCAGGTGAGAAACTTATACTTTGCTGAATTTTTATTTCATAATCATGCTATGGTTTTAATCTGTCTACATTCAGTAGGGGGCAGCTTTGTGTAGCTGTTATGTTTAAGCCTTGAGTTCAAAATGTTTTTGTATAATAACCTTGAACAATTTCTGCACGTTCTTAATGGTTCATTAGTGCAATCATATTTTAATAATAATAATAATTGTATTACTATCAATACATATTATGTCCCAAAGTCACATTTTATCACTGAGAAACACAATTAATTCGATTTTTTCTTCATGCATCAGACAGAGCTGTGAAAGCCTCAAACTACAAGACCTTAATAATTGAGAAATGCACAGAGACTTGACATAGTATATGTCATGTTTATATTTTTGAGACATTTAAACTCTCACTTTGTAATACTCTGATACAGGTCCGGTTATGCAGTTCTGATAGCTGTTGCATTGTTTTACTGATAGATGTTTAACATTCTTTTCTTCTCACAGTGTGATGCTGATAATCCATACCCAACCATACAGTTGGTAGAAACTGACTGGAAAATGGCTTTCTCCAAGAGGGTTCAAGTCCTTGTCAAAGTGGATGCTGTGGAGGTGTGCAGAGGAATAGGAGTTGAAGAAGGGATAATTGCAGCCTTCAGTGCTTCAGGTGGGTGGCAAGCCCCTTCCAATAAATATTCCGAATAATTAATATCCTGTGCTAAAAATGCCACAACCATATCAATGAACAAGGAGTAGAAGAAAAACCTTCACCTTAATGAAACTAATTCAACATGTTGGTCTGGTTCACAACCATTAACCCAATTTAAGCATCACTTGTGGACTGAATAACTGCAAGTCATCTTTTACAATATATGAGTCTTTCAGGCGTCATGTCTATCGAAAACATAGGAAGCTTGTTCTACCTCATGATGATATGGATTGCTACTGAATACATGGATGACAATGATTTTGAAAACATGGACTGTCACAATGATCTGGAGAATACCATTGAGCTACAGCCTAGGACAGATGAAAAGCATCCACTTTTTTATTTTGCTATTTTAAAGAGAATTACGACTCTTTTATTACTTACCATCTTCAAAAAAAAATGGTTTCAACATTTTAGAATGTCTTGAAATAAGAGAAATGGTACAGTCAAGGGAAGTCCTCTATTTTTCTAAATGAAATACATTTTAAATGTCAATACTGTATGGTTTCTGTGTGGCAAGTTTTTAATACCAGTGTCGTATGATTCACACTTCCATGCGTACACAGTAAAAGTTGACTTTGAATGAGTGTTATAAAACCAGGGCAAGAGATGGACTTTCAGGCCTTTGACGCATTCTCTGCTGATGATAAATCGTTTGTGATCCTCAAGAATGTTTAAAAAGTTCAAATTAAATGTGTAGTACTGTGTTTAGTGAAATGTGTTTTTGTGATAAAATGTTTTACGAGTATAAAAGTTATAATTAATGAAATGTGTACTGTTGGAAAAAGATTGCTTTGTAATTCTTGATGTTCAAAAATGTAGAATGTAGTAGAAAAATATACTTAAAATGAGATCTAGTGCTGTTTTGAAAAAAGTTAAATTACTTTGTGATTCTTAATGTTACATGCTTTATTACATGGTAAAAAAAAAAAAAGGTTAATGAAATGGGATGTACTGATTTTGAAAAAAGTTTAATATAATATTAAGCTTAATATTCTTGCTGTTTACAATTTTATAAATCGTTTTAAAATGTTAAAAAGAGTATAAACAGATCATTGTTTTTGAAAAAAAAGTAAAATTGCTCAGTATATGCATCCTGTTATGACACATTGTGATAGAGCTTAAAATATTCATCCTGTGAAAAATGTGAGAATGTAATAATTGTGAATGTTTAATAAATGTGTGTTTGTGATAAAATGTTAAGGGTATAAAAAGTTACTGTGGAGGAAATTTGATTTCTATCTGAAATAGTAATATTATTTGCTTCACTGTACTAAAGAGTGTTCTTTAGACTGTCTCTGAGTGCTTCAGTTTGCTTCAGTATGCTTGAGTTTTTAATGAGCTGAGAGATAACAGGAAATCTATTTGTGTGTGTGTGTGTGTGTGCAAGACAAGTATGAGACAGAGATGTTATTTTAGTTTCTTAGACATCTTGGCTACTTAGAAAATGATTTGCATTAAATTCTTAGAAACGCATCTGGAGGACAGTTGGGCACCTTAAATGGACATATATGTTGAATAATATGCATTATGATTGGATGAGATCAAAGCATCCACATTTGATGAAGGTATAAATGTTGAGTTTGGGTGTTTCCTCTTTGTTGCAATCTGTTACAATTAATGAAATGTGTAGTGTGTACTGTTGGAAAAAGATTGCTTTTTGATTCTTGCCGTTTACAATTTTGAGTATAAAAAGTTAACTGTTTTTTTAAAAAGTAAAATTGCGTAATATATGCATCCTGTTATGACATTGTGATAGAGCTTAAAACATTCATCCTGTGAAAAATGTGAGAATGTAATCGTTTTGAATGTTTAATAAATGTGATAAACAGCATTCTGGCCTATTTAATGTGCTGTATGGAGTACAAATTTGCCATCACAAGGTACAAAAGGCTTGTCACTGGGGCAGTACCCTTAAAAGGACGAATTTGCACCTTTTTTAAAGGTACATTATGGTACCATAGCACTATAAGGTACAATTTAGTCAGCAGAGGTACATATTTGCCTTTGAAAGGTGCATACGGCAAGGGTACCAATGTGAAAGTGTACAACGGGTGTACCCTTGAGGGTACTACCCCAGTGACAAGCCGTTGTACCCCTGAAGGTACAAATTTTGCAAATTTTTTCTGACAGTGCAAAAATAGGTGTGCCAAGCTTGTAGCATCATACTCAAAAAGACTTAAGGCTGTAATTAGTGCCAACGGTGCTGAATACTTCTGTGCATGATGTGATTTATTTTTTTTTCTTCTTTTTATAAATTTGCAAAGATTTCAAACAAACTTCTTTCTCGTTGTCATTATGGGGTATTGTTTGTAGAATTTTGAGGAAAATAATTCATTTAATCCATTTTGGAATAAGGCTGCAACATAACAAAATGTGGAAAAAGTGTGAATATTTTCCATATTCAGTGTACATTGCCATTTTGCATATTACATTTCAAAATGAATATTGCTACCCATATGCTTCCATAAGTGAGAGTGTAACCAATCAAATTGTAGAACGCTGTAAAGCAAATGTAGATAATATGATCATCAAGGTATAAATATGAGTGTATTGTTCTGGTCGTTGAGTTGCTCTGCTGTGTCTGAAGTGACTCCTGGACAGCTGTGAATAAACCTTATAAACTTAGGAGTGTGTCTTGATGCTGCACAGCTCAAGAAGGGAAACACTAAAGAATCTAACATACACTTTGGAAGTGATATGCAGTGATAGTGTCTTCTTGGACTGGTGGTTAGAGTCCAGCATAGACAAACTGGGCTGCCAAGCATCTTAAAGGGGTGGTTGACTGGGTTTTTTCTAGGCTTGATTGTGTTTATGGGGTGCAGTCTACATGTGTTAATGCTTCGTTTGTTAAAAAACGCATTATTTTTCACATAATTTACCTTTATTCCACACCGCTCTATCCCTTCTCCTCTGAACGCGCTGATCATTTCCTGCTTTTATGAAGCCCCTGCCTCAGAAATACACGATGGGCTCTGATTGATTAGCTGGCCCAGTGTGTTGTGATTGGCTAAACCGCCTCTAGTGCGAGTCTAAACATCCCGCCCCTCAGCTCAGCGGCATGTGCTCCGGTTGTATTGTAAACAATGGCGTTGTCTATTGTGCTTATCAATTTGAGCCCGATTGAGACGCAGAGGATATTATTGACGAGGATCGTGCAGAACCTGTGCAAGCACGGCTTTTAATGGTAGGCCTAAGATTTTTGTTTGTTGCTGTCTCATACTTTTAGATACGCAATTATTTGTAAATGCTACTGCTTCTGTTAGCTTTTAATATACAGTTTTATTCTGATTTTTATTAAATAAGGACTTCTGAAAGTTGGTACCTATTACAATACAGGTATTGTTTTTTTTTTAGATAAAACTTGTGCGCTATATGTGAAACAGATAAATGTCAAGTTTATTTGTATAGCGCTTTTCACAATACAAATCGTTGCAATGGATCCAGACTGAAGCTTGTGTAAATCCTAGTTAAAAAACAGGGAAACAAATAGAGACATAATTAGCATAGCTGCTGTTCCAACCGAGCTAAATTCTAAGCGGTATTTGTTTAACCCAAGCTAAAGAATAATAATGCGCATTTGATCAGATATAACTGCAGTACAACATTATGAGATGCATTATTTGAATGCTTGGCCAAAGAGATGTGTCTTTAATCTAGATTTAAACAGAGAGAGTGTGTCTG
>NW_015555768.1:511989-512536 GCF_001515605.1 Sinocyclocheilus anshuiensis
GTAGTGTGGTAGAAGACTAGTTAGGTACGCAGGAGCTAACCCATTAAGGGCCTTATAGGCAAGTAATACTATTTTGTAACTGATACGAATAGGTAGCCAGTGCAGAGACCTTGTCACAGTGTCTAAAAATGTGTCAGCTGTGAGCTTGTGGTTAGGGGTCTGCGCGGGACTGTTTTTTTAGTCCCGCTCCCGCAAGGTTCTATTCCACACCCACCCGCTCCCGCTATATATTCACTCTTTGTTCACCCGCTGTCCGCTTAGAATAATTTTCTTCCCGACCCGACCGTTCCCGCTAAATTTAGATCTCGTTTCCAGAATCTTTGGTTCTTTTAATTGTGATGATTTTGGCTTACATTTAACAAAAACCCACCAATTCACAAACAAATCAATCTCAACAAATTAGAATACTTCATAAGACAAATAAAAAATAAATTTTTAGTGAATTGTTGACCTTCTGGAAAGTATGTTCATTTACTGTACATGTACTCAATACTTGGTAGGGGCTCCTTTTGCTTTAATTACTGCCTCAATTCGGCGTGGCATGGAG
>NW_015555768.1:512553-526068 GCF_001515605.1 Sinocyclocheilus anshuiensis
TACTTCAGTCTGTGTGCATTGAATTTATTTAATACACGAGTTTCACAATTTGAGTTGAATTACTGAAATAAATGAACTTTTCCACGACATTCTAATTTATTGAGATGCACCTTTATTCACTCTTTGTTCACCCACTGTCCGCTTAGAATAGTTTTCTTCCCGACCCGACCGTTCCCGCTAAATTTAGATCTTGTTTCCAGAATCTCACATTTAAATTTCCGCTACTGAAAGAAAGAGAGATAGGCTGACAAATAAAAGTGTAGTCTGCACAAAATTGTATGCCTATTAGCTATTTATATTCTCTTGTCAAAATACTAAATTTGTTTGACATTTTTCTGTTATCACAGTAGGAAAAGTGTCGCAGAGAACAAAAAATAAATACGACATCTTTAATTTAAAATTGTAGGCTAAGCAAAATATAAACAAAACCGAGTTGAACGTCCTTCAAGGACAGTGTGCAGCGCGTGCATAACAGTCCTGAGCGCAAGCTGTACCGGTGGTCAATAAGAATAAAGCGCAGATATGCTGTTCTAAATGGACGTCGGGAACGGGATATTGTTTGACCACCCGCTCCCGTTCAAATTACACCAGAGTTACCGACCGCTACCGCGTTTTATTCGGGAATTTAATCCCGCGGCGCAAAAAATCCGGTCAGGTTCCGCATTGCAGACCTCTACTTGTTGTTGAATGGTCAGAGCTGATGATCTGGAGCTGTATGTCACATAGAAAAAACCATTCATGTGTAAAAATCAAGAGCTAAATGGCCTAATGTGATTGCATATTTCAATGATAAAGACTCTTTTGTCCTACATTTTTTGATTATTGGGTGCATCTTGTTCTTTACTATCCTGGAAGCAGGCATTATATCAGCCTTAGTTGAAGGTATCACTTAAAATCAGCCTCATTTTTAAAAAAGCTAGCAGAAATGTTTGTCATAAGAGCCACTTCTGCATTTCACATTCTACTTTTAACATCTTTTTTTGTTGTTTGTTTGTTATTCTTGTTAACACAGAGGAAGTCGGTTAAGTGTTAAGACTCAGTCACTGCCGCTCGTGTATCTCAGAAAACTGTCTCTAATCTATGACAGCATGAACCAGCTTTATATCCTTTTATTGGCCCTTTGGTCAGCTTTCAGTAAGTGGATTCCATTTCTTTGCCTCAGATTTTGTGTTTATCTGCTATGTGTAAGGATTAGGGGTGTAACGGTTCTCGGTAAAAAAAAAAAAAATCGGGTAACAAAAATCGAACTGTACCATTCTCCACCCACGGTTCGGCACGCACTTGCACCGCGGTTCAACTTAAATCTGACAACGCATCTGTAAAATGGTTTGTTAAAAATAACAACACATAAAACAGTTAGACTAATGTATGTTTCTGTCGATGGATACGCATTCTGGCTTACCAATACATACATTACAACAACAGCAATGAACCAAAAAAAAAAACGTGGACAAACCTGTCACTCTTTGTTCAATGCGAGTGCCGTATGCTGGAATATGACCAGTCATTCATGCCGTCATGACCCGCGCATGTGAGACCTGAACCATGTTTTGGCCTTCATGACAACTGTGAGGGGGGTGAATTTTTTTTATAACTTATAACTTTATGCCAAGATGGCCACGGCCCGCTCCACCCACTTTTGAGCTTCAAAAACGCTCTCCAGAAACCTATGGGTGACGTCACGGACACTACGCCCATGTTTTTATACAGTCTACGCTCAGAATGCGTGCAAATATTGAGTTTGTTTTCAAATCGTGCTTGAAAGGACAAATTCACACATAAATTATGTCAAAATGCCTGTCTTGGTGAGTATACTAGCAGACATAGTCGGTTGAACATACAGTATCTGGATCCATGCATTGTCTTAAAGTGACATTACTTTCTTAATATTAATCAAACAACAAAAGACAAGGAAATTACAAAGTATCTTTGCTCGGTTGTATTTATTTGTTCGGTTGCTTGTAATTAGATTATTTGTTCTTATTTTCTTTATTTTTATTTGACAATATAGTCCTTTTTTCCCTAAACATAGCACATACCGTACCGTACCGAAACCGAACCGTGAGTAACGTGAACCGTTACACCCCTAGTAAGGATAGGAGTCAATATAATTTTTGCTTTGTACAGATTTTTCAGATCCATGGCATACTACTAATACTACTTTAGTGGCAAGTGCATCTAATGACTTTAGTATACACTGTTCTGTCAGTCTTGATTTTGAAAATATTTCAAAGTCCAAGAATAGGCGTCAATTACATTTTTGCTGTGTTTTTGTCAAATTAAATTTTTGTCATTATTCCTTTGCAAAATATTTTAACGTATGAGTCGATATAATATTTTTTGCCATCTTATTGTACAGTGTCATTCAATGACATGTGCATCATCTATTTTTTTTTATTATATATATATTTTTTGTGCAATTTGAAATTGAGACAAGCCTTGAAAAATCTATTTAATATATTATAATAGTTTATTTAAAAAAATATTAAAAACTATTTTTTATTTTAATTTTTAAAATAAAACAAATTAGATGGGAAAAATAAAAAGTAAATAAGAAACTAAAAAAAGGTACTAAAAAAAGCTTAAACTGAATTAAAAGAAACTAATAAAAAATGAACAAAAAACAATTATTTTTAAAAAACTAAAATTAAAATTGAAAATATAGTAATAAAAGCTAATTCAAAGTATCAATAAAATACTATAATACCTCTATAATAGCATTGTCAGTTATTTAAGGTAAAACAAGATAGCTGAGTTCGTAATTTTCATGAAGCGCCTATTTTATGATCAGGATTATTTAGGGGCAGCTCTAACCCCTGCTGGTATACACCATATAACTGGGCACATTTAGTGCTGGAAATGGTCCAAGGAGTGAATTTCAAGGTGTGATGGCATTCCGATTCAAACTGTAAATTCACTTACAGACCATCTGAACTGAAACCATTACTCTAACAGATCCAATAACAGAAACTTTGACTTTTTTAAAACTTTGTATAAAGCTGCATGTGGGTATGTGAAATGCATTACGAAGCAGTGTCTACTTAGGGAAGCTTTACATTTAGTAACCCAAACATTTTCCTGATTTGTACACATAATGGAATGTGTTGCCTTTTACAGTGTCTAATATAATCTTCCATAGATTCAGACACCAGCTCCTTCCTCATCTACAACAAGGACCACAACAAATGTGTGTATGCAGTGAGTGCTACTGTGGTACAGGCTGCACCATGTGATGTATCATCTAAGGCTCAGCAATTCAGATGGATTTCCTCTTCACAAATCATCAGCCTCTCTTTTTATCTCTGCTTGGGGTCAGAGAAGATAGACGACTGGGTCAAAATTATCCTTCTGCCCTGCAATGATCTCAGTCCAGAGCAAACCTGGGAATGTAAAGATGAAAGCTTGTTTGGTTTGAAGGGACATCCACTGCACCTGAACTATGGAAATCATGAGGAGCCAAATGTGATGTTGTTTTCGGGAACAGGTGTTTGGAGCCGCTGGCTGATTTATGGGACCAAAGAAAATTTGTGTTCTCATGGATATCAAGGTATGACCAAAAGTCCACCTAAGAGATAGGAAATTTGGACAGTTATTAAGATTTCATAATAATGGCTGCCAAAATGTTAAATCCATGCCTAATGTCTACTATGAATTTCCCTTAATTCTATTATGAAATACCCTTTAAGTTTAAGCCTAATGTCTTTTTTTCTGTTCTGCAGAGATATATACTACAGGTGGTAATTCATTAGGGAAACCATGCCAGTTCCCTTTTAAGTTTGGTGGCAAGTGGTACGCTGACTGTACTGTGGATGGCAGAACAGATGGTCAGCTGTGGTGTTCGACAGAGAAAGATTATGATACGGATGGAAAGTGGGGCTTCTGCCCCCAAAAAAGTAAGAAAACACAGCTATTCACTACAGAAACATCACTATTTATTATTTAATGAGCACCATAGACACTTTACAGTGGTTCTCAACCGGGGGCCTCAAGAAGTGAAGACGAAGTGAAGAGATGTATTGTGTCCCATACTCGGAATTTAACCCATTCAAGTGCACACACACAGCAGTAAGTAGTGAACACACACACTCCGTGAACACACACCCGTAGCAGTGGGCAGCCATTTTTGCTGTGGCACCCGGGGAGCAGTTGGGGGTTCGGTGCCTTGCTCAAGGGTCTCACCGCAGTCGTGGTATTGAGGGTGGAAGAGAGCGCTGGTCATTCACTCCCCCCAACTACAATTCCTGCCGGTACAGAGACTCGAACCCACGACCTTTGGGTTACAAGTCCGACTCTCAAACCATTAGGGCACGACCGCCCCCTGCCAAGATGACATATAATAGGATTTAAAATAAGATTAAACAAGCATTAAAATGAACTATGAATGTTGTTTTGTTTCAGATGTCCCAGTGCCCAATATTACAGTGTTCAGGCAGATGGAGGACAGAGAGCGTGTGATAGTGATGTGTTCATTTGGAAGGAGGCTCATTGAGAGCTCTTTCCAGCTGTCACTGAAGAGTAAATACAACTATACCCTGAAGAACCCACTGTGTTATTCAAGTGAAAAGTGTGTGTTCGAAGTGAAAGGGAGTCCACCGGTTTCCTTCGCCTGTGTGCACCAGATTGATTCCGTCATGAACCGTCAGAGTGAGACCTACACCTACAGTCCATCAGGTAAAACATACTGTGAACATAATGTAAAAGTATTATAATCTGTTTTGCTGGCATGTTGGATTTTGACACCTCAATGTTAAAGGCACAATATGTAAGATTTTCGTAATAAAATATCCAAAAGACACTTGCACGGTGTTATATATTTCATGCAGTTGTGTACTTACGTTATCCCAAAAGTTCCCAAATGAAATGAAAAGTGTTGTGTTGAAAAATGAAAACTGTCTGTTGAGCTAATGAATGCAGCGGCCAATCAGAGGCGTTCAGATGAGTCATCGCTGAAAACACCAGAGTTTCTTGTTCAGTGTGCGCGCTCGCTGACTGAATTCTGCTCTCTCGAGGATTCTCTAATCATAAACAACGAAGTGCAGATGTACATACGATGTAAGTAAGAGATTCATTCATCAAACAGTGTATAGACAGCTTTACTGATTATAAGGGGAGTTTTTTGAGAGTGCTTAAACTCGCGCTAGACTGAAGTCAGTCATGTACTGTTCTTTGACAATGTTAATGCTTTTGCTTGCTTTCTCTGTATAATTTATTCGTACAGGTAATAAAAACAAATTTATGAATTACATCCGTGAACATGATTCATGAATTCCATGTCTCTGGATGGTGAAAACCATAGATATGTATAAAACGACATCTCCTATCGTTCCACTCTCCTTCACAGCGTCATTAAGCTTCGCCTTTGTTATTGTTCTGAAAATGCGACCTCTAGCGGCGAAAACGGTCCATGTAACCCTTTGCAGTTCTTTGTTCAATTCGCACCATCAAAATGAACCAAATGAAAAGTTGGCTTCAAACTTTCAATTTCAATTTCTTTGGGTTGTTGCGCCCCAATCTGATTTTTGAACTAACATAAAAAATGACTCATTATTCTGATTTTCCACTTCTCTGTTTTGCGCTCCCGGTTGGACCGTACCAGTGGGGGGAGCGGGGGGTGGGGATGTGGATGTATTTACCCAGAGCGCTGTATGTATAGGCCCTATGCCTATGCATTGGCACGTCTGACCATGCAATAATTTATCATCAGACCTCCACTGTGTGACTGCACGTTAACAACCACAGATTTTCTGGAAGATGTGTGAGTGGAGTGTGTTTGATGATTACGAAAGTGTAATCCGCAGGTTAGAGGAGCTGGGATACACATGCAAACAAGTTCAAGAGGTCCTACAGCAGCAATATGGACTCGGGAGAGGCTCCAGTATTTCCTCCATTTCTAAATTCTGCGCATCGAGGAACATTCATCATTTTGATTACGCACGGCTAGGAGATGGTGTGGATGCAGTCGGTTGACCTGCAGTTACTGTTTGCGGCCCTGTGTACGGTAGAAAGATGATGACTGGGATGTTGAGAGCTTCGGGATACAGGTTGGGCAGGGGCGGCGCCAGAGAATTTTGAACGCAGGTGCTGAGGGTGTGCTAGATCTTTGACAGGGGGAGCTGGGCAATTCAGGGCTCCAGACTCATTCTTCCCACTTGGTCACTCTTTTGCGACTAACTTTCTCAGTTGGTCGCACGAGCACGTTTTTTGTTTTTTTTTGCTACAACATGGGATTAATCAGTGCATGCTGATGAACTTTTATCATAGTTTAGTTATATGAAAATGAAAGTGGTTAACATTCAACCCGTTCTATGTTATAAGCCTTTAACTTTTTAAGACTAAAACAAAAGATGGATTCATTGTTATTTTTAATTAAAAAGCACAACAACAATAAAACAGTAAAAAAGAGAGCCTCCATAGTGTAACGTGAGGTAAACAGCAAAGATAAGCTTTTCAAAATGAAAACAAAAAGAAAAGTAAAAATAAAAATGCTGAAAATAACAGTGCTTGGGTTACAACAATAAAACATATGTGGCCCATTCACATATTTGTCGGACCATAACCAAACCTGTCGCCTACTATTAGAATACTGGGTTCACACAGATAGTGTTTTGGTCGCGAGACAGATCAGTGGAAGTTTCTTAGATTGTTTTAGATTGATGTAGTATTATGCGCATAGGCGGAGCGTGTGTAAGGATGGGGAAGGCTTAGCCTTCCCCTGGCCTGGGGACTTGGGGCAAAAATGCCACTAAATTGGACAAAAATGCCCCTGCACAAACAAATTAAATCTATTACGTCTGTTGCTAACAAAATGAATATGAATAGACAGTGTCGATTGCGGCATTAAATTAAGATCTGCTCATGTTGCACCGTATTTCATTTTAGGCGTTTTACGCTGTTGCACATTTTAACCAATCACACACAATTCTGTTGAGTTAGGAATGCAATGGCCAATCAGAGGAGTTCAGATGAGTCATCGTTACTTTTTATTGAATTGCAATCACGTTAAAAATACAAATTCAGTCCCATTAAACATTTTTTTAGCCTACATGACACCCATGTCTTGTTCTTGTCTAAAAAGACGGGTTTATGATGGTTAATACATTTGGCTGCTTTTAGCCTTACCCTGGAGTTGGTTCACTCTCTGCCTATGTATATAGCCTAGCCTATGCAGCCTCTGGGTAAATACTGCTCCCCCCACTGGTACGGTCCAACCGGGAGCGCAAAACAGAGAAGTGGAAAATCAGAATAATGAGTCATTTTTTATGTTAGTTCAAAAATCAGATTCGGGCGCAACAACCCAAACTCGTAAAATTGAAAATTAAAATGAGAGACAATTATCCGTTTGTAAATTGCTCCAAAGAAATTGAAAATGAAAGTTTGAAGCCAACTTTTCATTTGGTTCATTTTGATGGTGCGAATTGAACAAAGAACTGCAAAGGGTTACACGGACCCGAAAACTTACATATTGTGCCTTTAATGTACACTTTAAAATATAGTTTTTTTTTTGTTTGTTTGTTTTTTTGGTTTTGGTCCTGCCCTGTAGAGTGTTTAACAATGTTTCCCTGTAATGGTTTAATGGCAGTAATACAGTGGTGTACTAGTAGTCATTATTTATTAATTAATTTAATGTTCATTTTTCATTTATTGTTAAAAAGTTCAACCCACTGACATGAGCACACCATATTACCAGACACAAAGTCAGTCAGCAGATTACACTGTTGTACCGATGATTTGATAATTTTGGTTATTGATTATTTATATTTGTTTTCAGATATTGCTGAAGATCATCATGAGGAAGGAGTATCTTCATTCTACATCTGCTTTTCCTCCTTCATTGCTGTTGGTCTCATCATCATGACTGCAGCAGTGATCATGGCCACCATCAGGAAGTAACACTTGTAAAAAAACTTGTCCCACAACAGTAAAGATTCTCATAATATATTAGCAAGTGAGGTCACTTTTTTTTTTTTTTTCACCAGCTATGTGTTTTGTCACATTTAAGGAGTTGTACACAGTTAGCACTCTTAAACCACTGCATTAAATGAGAAAAAAACTCAGCAGAATGCATTTGTTTCAACAGGTTCAATGAATAGGCCTACTGGGACAGATAATGACTATACTGATGTATAAGAGGACGTCAGAGTTTCTGAAGAGGAAAGAACGGGCAACCAATCAATTAATCATTTCAGATTGATCAAAAAAAAATGTCACTAGCTTTTTATCATGCTGGTTAAATCTTGAAATTCTGGATTGCAAATAGATGTGCTATTTTGTTTTGCATTGTGCTTTTTCTCATTTGTATATGGTTTAGAAGTGTGCGCGAAATGAATAAATACATTTTCACATACTATGCATTTTATATAAATATGTATTTTAGGTTCTTGCATATATCTATACTTGTCTGTTGTTATTATAATAATAATAATAAAAATTGTGTTTAATTACTATTATTATTTTTAGTACTACTACAAAAATCTGATCAACTTCTTCGTGACTTGCATTTTTGATTGCACGGCACAATAAAAAATATATACTGCCAAATACTGAAACTGTGAATAATCATTATTTTGTACAGCCAGACATTATGTACCCATTTCCATATACACTCCCCTCCAAAAGTATTGGAACAGTGAGGCCAATCCCTTTATTTTTGCTGTAGACTGAAAACATTTGGGTTTGACATCAAAAGATGAATATGAGACAAGAGATGAACATTTCAGCTTTTATTTCCAGGTATCTTTTTTTACATCTGGATCTCATAAACAAGTTAGAAGATTGCACCTTTTGTTTGAATCCACCCATTGCTCATGTGACCAAAGGTATTGGAACATGTGACTGACAGGTGTGTTTTGTTGCCCTGGTATGTCCTATTACACTGATTATTCAAACAATAAATAGCCCTGAATGTCTGCGCTCAGTTTCAGATTTGGGTTTTGCCTGTGCGGACTGCATTTATAGTTAGACATGTAACCAACATGAAAACCAGAGAGCTGTCAATGGGTGAAAAACAAGCAATTGTGAAGCTGAGAGAAGATGGAAAATCAATCAGAGCCATTACACAAACATTGGCCATAGCCAACCATTTGGAATGTCCTGAGGAAGAAAGAAACCACTGGTGTACTATGTAACAGACCTTGAACGGGTAGACCAAGGAAAACATCAGCAGTTGACGACAGAAACATTGTGAGAGCTGTAAAGAAATACCCTAAAACAACTTGTAGTGACATCAGCAACAACCTCCAGAGGGCAGGAGTGAAGCTATCACAATCTACTGTTCGCAGAAGACTTCATGAACAAAAGTACAGAGGCTACACCAGAAGATGCAAACCACTCATTAGCAAGAAGAATAGGAAGGCCAGGCTGGAATTTGCCAAAAAGTACAGAGACAAGCCTCAAAAATTCTGGGACAACGTTTTATGGACTGATGAGACAAAGATTAACCTTTACCAAAGTGATGGAAAGGCTAAAGTTTGGAGAAAAAAAGGATCCGCTCATGTTCCCAAAACAAACAATAACTAAAAGAGGCTGCGGTGAAAGCCTGGAAAAGCATCACAAAAGAAGAATGCAAAAGTTTGGTGATGTCAATGGGTCACAGGCTTGATGCAGTTATTGCAAGCAAAGGATTTGCAACTAAATATTAAGTCTTTGTAGGGATTTCTAGTACATGAACGGACACTGATATGCCCTTATCAGTCATCATGAGGTTTGCTAATCACTCCCAGCCCAGGACTCCAATATTCTGGGTCGACTTCCTGCCAGTCTTGTCATCATCTACTCAGAGGAGTGATTATGGACTGATCCAATCAAGAAACAACAAAGCTTTCTTTGTATCAAGGACTGAAAAGGTTCGTTCACAACATATAGAAACCACGATGTCTTGTGACCCACCCTGAGTGCAACTATTATATCCAAGACAGGAAAAGGGACGGTAATCTAATCACGTCCTCAGGCCTGGAAGCACGGGATATGCAGCGTGAGGCCACATGACCCACTGAACATCTGCTTCCGTTCGAGATGATGAAGGGGCGACAAATGACACTACCGTTACACGTGCTGTACCAACCTGGTGACCTAAACCTCTTTACCGCCTATACCACTCACCAATACCTGGAAGAGTTGCATCAACACCTGAAAACAACTTTCGCCTTCGCACAACAACAACTCCAAAGAAGTGCGGAAGGTCGAAAAGCCTACTATGACCAAAAGGCCTCTCACCAACACTTTAATCTATTTTAAATCTGTTCCAATACTTTTGGTCACATGAGCAATGGGTGGGTTCAAACAAAAGGTGCTTATTTATCACCTTGTGATAAACTTTTGCTTATTCAAAGTTGTTTATCAGATCCAGATGTAAATACCTGGAAATAAAAGCTGAAATGTTGATCTCTTGTCTCATATTCATCTTTTGATGTCAAACCCAAATGTTTTCAGTATACAGAAAAAATAAAGGAATTGGCCTCACTGTTCCAATACTTTTGGAGGGGAGTGTATGTGCATTACTAAACCCTGATCTGATTTTTCAGATTGAAGTAGAAATTTTTTCACCAGCTTTACCATGCAAAAATCACAAGCACGGTCTCTTTCTCCCTCTGTCATGCATCTCTGTTCGGAGTAACAGTGAAGCTCCTCCCCCTCTGCTCTTCTCTCTCTCTGTCTGGATCTGTCAGTCTCTGTGCTGGTGTTTGGTGGCAGCGTTTCTCTTCACTGCAGGGGCAGCTTCATTCTCTCCTCCAGGATGTCGGGCCTTCTGACCAGCTCTCTTCTGCTCTTCCTCTCCCTGACGCTGTTCCAGATCCCCACACCAGAGGCAAAGGTAAAGCAAACACCATACCAGACCCTCATCGTGTGTGTTTGCTGAGACTGAGTGCGTAATTCACTTTGATTTCTCTATAGCTACATCTTAACCTGCATGTTTTCTTCCTTTTTACCTCTATGCAATTAGTACAGAGGTTTGCATTTGGTGCTAAATTCCAATTTCATTGTGTTTAGAGGCACTTTTCTATTTAATTTCAAGTATTTGTATATGAATCATTGCACATGGGTCATATTGAATATGTGAAAGTACACAATGTACTATTTGGGTGCTTTTTTTATAGGTTAAGCTTGGCTGCGTGTTAATTTCTGCTAAACTGATGTCACAGAGAACAATGAGACCAGTCGAGCCAGATGGCGTGAAATAGGGCGTACAAATCATCATTGCCTGGCAACAACAGAGCACACCAACAGGGCTTTACTGTCGAATACAATCCTGATTCAATTCTGGAAATTTCTCAGAAAGGCAGTGCGCAGAAATGGAATCGGATGCAGAGCAAAAGGCTCTTGCAAACGACCCAATATCACATTAAACATTACATGCATCTTTCAATCGCAGAGCTCCATGTTATTTTAGGAAGGTAGACAGCATGAGACTTACCATAACAGATGATGTGTCTTGTGTACTTGTTGAATTTACTGTTCTATTGCTGATGAAAACATTTTATAATGAGATTACTTTTAAACAAAGAATAGGTCTACTGAATTAAAAAAAAAAAAGCATTTCTATGATGCTGAAATGTTTAATTGTGCATTGCTATGCATTTGCCAGGGCGATAGGGCCTGTAATATACTGGTATCTAGATCCTTTTATCATAAAAATGAGAGTTCAGCAGTACTGATGCATTGGAGAGATCTGTGGACACCTGATATAAAGAGCTGTGAATTAAAGTGACATGAGAGTAACTCATGGAAGAGCATGTGTAGCAGTCATTAGTGTGCTCTCATATTTTCAGCACCATGGACAGCAGCGGTCACTGAAACACAGTCATGTTGAGCTGAATGTAAACGCTACAGCCATTTTGGGAAAGTGTGAAGGATTAGGGACCGTATCAGAAGGACAACACAGGATAAAATCAATAGCAGAGAAAGCACAATCTCATTAGTAGAACAAACAGCCACTCTTTCACTCCAAGCGGAGGAGGAACGCTGCCATGGCAACAGCTTTCACTCTGTTTTCTTCCATCCATCCATCTATACTGTAAAAATGTTTGTCAGTTAATCTAAAATCTGCTTCATGTGCTATCAACAGATTTTATTAAACTAAATAAAAAATGTAAATGACTGAATAAATTTGAATATACTGGGTCCAGTGTTATTTTACTAGGGCTGTGCAATTAATCGCATGTGATTGTCATGCGCATCTCGTCAGTAAAGCCGGTACCGTGATTAGTAGTAAATCTCCAACATCTGCTTTCAGATTGAGCGGCATTCACTACACAGAGCCGTAGTTCACTGACGATTAGGCAATATCGCGTTCATAATCGCAGTTGAATCGCATTCGATTATGAACGCGATATTGCCTAGCTTGTCAGAGACCTACGGCTCTGTGTAGTAAATGCCGCTCCATCTGAAAGCAGGTGATGGCGATTTACTACTAATCACAGAACCGGCTTTACTGACGAGATGCCAATCGCATGCGATTAATTGCACAGCCCTATATTTTACTATTATTTATATACTATTATAGTATTTAATATTTTTTGAGCTATATATTTTTCAGCTTGCATTTTAATTAGGTTAAGTTTTAGTCATTTTATGTGCTTTTGTCATTTTATTCGTTTTAGTCTTTTAATCTATTTAACTTAATTTTTTCAACTTTAGTTTTAGTAATTATTAGTAGTATAAATATTAGTATTTATTACAGTTAGTTTTCAAGGCAACATTTCTAATTTTAAGGGTTTTTTTTTTTTTAAGTTTAAGGTATTTTTTAAGTTTAAGTTATTCATCTAATATTTGTATTTTATTTTAGCTTTATTTCAATTACCAAAAAAAAAACACAAAAAAAACATTTTTAATACTTTTAGTTAAAGGCACAATATGTAATTTTCGCCGCTAGAGGGCGCATATTCAAAATAAACAAATAGACAAAGGCGTCGTTTGATGACTACATGACTGAGTGTGGAATCATGGGAGTTGTCGTCTTCATCCCCACAGCCGATGCAATCCGACGGGACTCGGGCAGAAATCATGTTCATGGATGAGCTAATGATTTATTAACGTAGTAGAATGAAGCAGGGTGAGGCTTCAAGCCGTCGAAGCGAAACGAGGCCGCTGAACGAGCGTGCCACATGGCTCGAAAGCAGCGGAGCTTTTATTATGCCACAGTCGACCGCTTCCGCTCCTTCCGGTCGTGCGTATGTGGGGGAAAAAAAGCAGTGCTGTTTTATCATACTATACTAGATACATTTGAAAGTTCTGTTATAATGCTACTCTGTGCGGTCGTCACCGGTCTAATAAAACATAACATATTAAAGCGTCTTTGGTGTTTCCATGTTTTCTACAAAACAAAACCGGAAATCGAGGGGTTATCACGTCAATGGCAGGCGACACAATGACACTATGAACACGGTCCGTGTCACTAGTTAAAATTGCTTATTTCTCTGGATTTAAACATTCTTCGAAACATTTGGGATAATGCAAGTACACAAGTCAGCAAAATATATAACACTGTTCTAGTGGTTTTTGGATATTTTAATAAAAAAA
>NW_015555768.1:527077-529076 GCF_001515605.1 Sinocyclocheilus anshuiensis
TCTGTTATAATGCTACTCTGTGCGGTCGTCACCGGTCTAATAAAACATAACATATTAAAGCGTCTTTGGTGTTTCCATGTTTTCTGCAAAACAAAACCGGAAATCGAGGGGTTATCACGTACAAAACAAAACCGGAAATCGAGGGGTTATCACGTCAATGGCAGGCGACACAATGACACTATGAACACGGTCCGTGTCACTAGTTAAAATTGCTTATTTCTCTGGATTTAAACATTCTTCGAAACATTTGGGATAATGCAAGTACACAAGTCAGCAAAATATATAACACTGTTCTAGTGGTTTTTGGATATTTTAATAAAAAAAAGCTTACATAGATTGTGCCTTTAATGATAATGATTGGATTTTTTTAAAGGTTTTTAGGATTTAGTTTATATTTATATTTTATTTTATTTCAATTTTATGTCAATCCCTAAACATTTTTAGATTTAGATTTCTTTAGAATAAAGATTTTTAATAACAAACAACAATAGTTTTAGCTATAACAACACTGATTACACTTAATCTGTACACTTAAACTGTAAAAACATTTTACTGTAAACTGTTTTTTACACTTGCTATTGATTTTTTAATGCAAAAAAAGTGGGTGCATGAAGCATCTTTTTCAGTATCTTTATTAATTAAGTCCAATCCCATGAAGTATATTGATCATCTCTAATACATTTTATAATGACACACACAACTATATGCAAATTGATGTGACAAAGCACTTTGGCTGGAGTCTGCAGGAGCTGTAAAGTAACTTTGCAGATAGTTGTTCACATTAGAAACATTTCCATTGGCACAGTAATGCAGAGTGAAGTAGATAGTAAGGAACCGGAGGACATAGAAACCACTTGAATTTATGATATTAACAGCAAGATTCATATCACCACACACGCAATGTGTACGTCTGGAGCGCTACAGACGTCATAATGCGCCAGAATGAGTCACACAGCGCTCAGAGGAATCCTGCTCCTTTAGTTTCAGACGTCACTATATCGGTCTCATTTATTATGAATCATAACAGCCCTGAAATACCACATAAAGCTAGAACTTCATTTCTCATTCTGACAAAAGATATGCTTTACAAGAACACAAAACTTGCACATATGGTAGTTTTATGAGCTGCTAGTTGTTTCTCAGTGCTCACTTTGCAATTTAGAATAATTATTTTGCACACAGAGGGTGAAGACAATGTCATGACTCAGCACTTCGTTTATAACCTCAGACTTGAGTTCTTTTCAGTGGCTAACATGAAACAGATTCAAGGTTCTAGACCATAAATCACTGCTGAAACACAGGTCTCCTATCAGTAATGGTGGACACAGATCATCAGTGCCAGTGACAGAACTAATATACGCTGAAGGGGAGATGGTTACTCATTCTGTCAGAATGTGCTTGCTATGCACCCTACAGTGATTTCAGGCTCTATAAAGCATCTTTCTTTTCTTCTCAACAGTGTGTGAGTGTAATTGAATGTCTGACTGAGTGGGGATGGAGAGGAGGTGTGAGGATGGGAGTACAGATGAGAGGAGAGGAAACATGCTTATTAATGCTTCCTCTCGAATGCATGAATGATTAGTATGTAAAGTGTCATTGAAGTGGGAGGTGAGTGTTTCTGTGCTCTCAAAGGCAAACATGTATGTCAGAATCTACAAATCATAAAATCTTCTGCCCTTACTGCCATTCATCAGAGTTGGTCCTCTGTAGGAATACATTCATTTCTAAACATGATTACGTTATTTAATTGCGTTCAGTTTAGGGCTGTGCGATATTGAAGAAAAATGCGATATGTGATAACTCATTAAAAAATGCGATATTCGATGTGCGATACGATATTGCTTAATGTGTGTAAAATCAATTTCAATTATATTTTAAAATATTTTTCAATGAAAATGATATAACCAATTTGTTTCACATTCACAAAGTGACCAGCAGTGTTTTAGCATTACATAAAAAGTAATGTCACAAATCAGAAAATGTAATTTTAACATCAGTG
>NW_015555768.1:529206-543601 GCF_001515605.1 Sinocyclocheilus anshuiensis
TATGTATGTACCAAGAGTTCCTGTAAAACCACAACAAATTCCTTGTGTTTGCGCACACTTAAGTGGTGAATAAAGCTAATTCTGATTCTGATTCTAATAAGAAAGCACCCCTACAACAACTTCTGAAAGTGAACGGTAGTGTTTTACTCGAGCATTACATAAAAATGTCATTTTAACATTAGTGTAATCATTTTAACATGAGTTTAGGAACTGAATAATAAAAAGGAAAAATAAAACACTGCTTAGTATTTACTCTTTGAATTCAATATTATGCACTGATTCTTATTTAAGCTACAAAAGTTATTTAGGTAAGAGCAGTGAGTGATTTTTTCTTTGTCTTTTGTTCATGGCCCCAAATAGTGCAAGCTGTAGCGATATGCATATTGCGACATGTACATTTGCGATATTTCGATCATTTCGATATATTGCACAGCCCTAATTCAGTTATTAAACAATACATAACAACAACAAAAGTGTAGTCGAACATACCAAAATGACTGTAATCAATTACAGCCTCGCCTAACAAAGACACGTCACCTGTCAATATAATAAATCAACGGAACTAATCTTGCATCACCACTTTTTTTTTTAACAACAACAAAAGTGAAGCTGAAATGACCAAAAAGACTGAAATCCACTAAAGTATCTATGATCATTTTAATTAACGTAATTTCACAAAGCTACTGCTAGCAAAACCAAAAAACCGCCCAGAGACACGTCACCTGTCAATATAATAAGTCAACGGAACAAATTTAGCAGTATTTTAAATTAACCACAACAATAATAACAACAAAAGTTTAGCTTACGTTACCAAAATAACTGAACTTGATTAAGCCATTTTTAATTAACGTCATTTCACAAATTTACAAAACCCCACCGACGACCAATCATCCGTCACCTGTCAACATAACAAATCAACGGAATGAATGGAGGGCCCCATTCTATCTACCATCTACTTACCAGTGTGCAAACTAACTCAGTCCTCCGCTCCATCCTTCACTAAATTCATATTCGTGTGCTATTCCGTCTAACTTGTTTCGATGTTTCTCTTCATCTGTTTTCCTAATCGCACGTTATGCGCGGTGCTAACGGTGAAACTGAAAGCTAATTGATTTGAACTGTTTGAAAACGCCGTTCACGCTGCGTCATTTAAATATTCATTTTGATTGGTTAGTTTAGAGAGGCGCCTGATTTACAGCATATGAAAGAAAAATATGTTCTATTTTATATGCATCTTGGTTATACACATTACTAGGTAAACTAATTTAGTGCAAAATTTGATCACGTTCGTTGTTACGTTCATTTTTAAAATATTTCTGACGTCCTTGGTAGAAAATGTTTCTGATTGGTTCAAAAAAAAAAAAGTGCGGGCTGCTCCCTTTCCATTTTTTTACTAGAACTATCACAGAAACAGATTCCATTTCTCAGGACTCCCCTTTCAGTGATATATGACAGGTAGTAGTATTATTTTATGTGTGGTATTTAAAAATGTTTACAGCAAATTTAAACAATTGTTCTATGAATTAGAAAAGGTTTTCTTGTTCATTATAGGGTTTAAAATATGGGTAGATGACAAAGAATATATATGTAATATCCATATAATACTGTATAAGCCACCTTTTGTTTTTGTACCATTTTTAATAATTTAATTTAAATAATAAATAATCATTTTAATATTGTATATATGAGGTCATAAAAGCTGCTTGCATAATGTTAGCTCTGAATGTTCAGAAAAGATCATTGAACATTATGAAACAATATGAACTGGAAAAACATTTACCCTGTTCTCTGCACAATAAGCCACTCCATTCATAAATAAAATGTATCTTTGCATTCAGCCACTCATGATATTTAAGAGTACAATGAGTAGAAACAAGACTTTCTGTTCCAAACTGTGCACAAATTTGTTTAACATAGAAATAGGAGACATTTTTCACCAATCGTGTGTTTGATTTCTTTCTCCTCCTCTCTGTATTTGTCAGCCTCTCTCTACCATGCGTGGAGGAGGTCGCAGCTTTGACGGCCAGGCAGGTGGAGTCCGTCTGCGAAGAGACCTGCGTGATTCAGTGCCCTACGAGGCCCAGATGATGTCTTACCCCGCTGCTGACTTCAGGAGTCGGAGCAATGATCTGTACTACCAACCAGAGGTCTTGAGAGCTCAAGGTTTTGGACAAGCCCTCCAGCGGCTGGTGGTGAACGATCAGAGGCGGGAACAGGAAGCAGCTTATCTGGCATCAATGCTGCGTCTCCTGAACGAGGCACAGAATAACGGACAGGGCAAACCTGAGGAAGAGGAGGGTGATTTCCAGGGCCCGTACCCTCCGGACTACGATGAGACCGAGCAGGCTGTGAGCATGGCGAAGCCCCGGGCCTCATGGCAGGGCCTTCTGGATCCTCAGCTTACTCAGGCTCTACTCAACCGCTACAAGCAGGAGAGACTGATGCAGGCTGGACTCGCTCCGAACACCAACAGGATACCAGAGAGAGAGCAGGACAAAGACCAAGAGATGCTCAGGTAATGAAAGCATGCCGTTCATAACCAAACGAATGCCTCAGTGTCAGGGTTATCATCATTAACTAAAACTATTAAAACATTTTTGTTTATTGAAATAAAGCTTACTGAAATAAGCGGAAACACTAAAACGAATAACTGTAAATAAATAAAAACTACAACTGAACTAAACCTAACTAAACCCAAAATAGAAATATTAGATGAAAAACTTAAACTATAAGATTAGAAATAAAAAGTAATATTAAAAAATGATAATAAAACTGAAAAAAGCACATAATACAAAATTATGTATAGTTATAACTAAAATTAAAATTAAAATAGAGAAATAAAAACTCATTCAAAATAATAATAATATTAAATATTAGATGAAAAAATTAAAATAAAAAAACTAATAAAAAAAATTACAAAAGCACATAACAAAATTAATAGAAATTTAACTAAAATTTAAGTGAAAACTGAAAGTATAGTTCAAAAGGTAATTCAGAATATTAATTAAAATAGAAATACATTTATTAGAAAAACTAATAAAAATGAGAAAAGCACATAACAAAATTACTAAAAATATTTAACTAAAATTTACATTTAAACTAAATATAGTTAAAAAAAAATCTAATTCAAAATATGAATAAAATATAAATGACATAAAAAATAAACAAAACTAAAATTTGTACTAAATAGTAATATTTAAAGAAACTACTACAAATCACAAAAGCACAGAACTAAATTATTTAAAAATATATAACTAAAATTAAAACGAAAACTGAAAATATAAACATAAAAGCTCATTTAAAATATTAATAAAAAATGTTGAATGAAAAACTTTAAACTACAATTAGAAATAAATAGTATTATAAAAAAACTAATAAAAATGACAAAAGCACATAGCAAAATTACCAGAAATGTAACTAACAGAAAAAAGAAAATATAGCAATAAAAGTTCATTCAAAATATCAATAAAACACCAAGCAAACATAAAACCTTTTTTTTTTTGTCTTTATTTTTTTAAGGTACCTTGCTGAGAAGATCCTCTCCAGCTTGGCATCGGGTGGCAATCAGGGAGGACCTTCAAACCAGCGTGCTAAACGGGACCTGAGCATTGTGGCCAATATGGAGCAATCTGGAGGATCCGCCTTAAAACGCTCCCGCCGGTCCCTGGACTCTGCCTCTGGCCCCTCCCCCCACGTCGAGGCATCACTGCTGAGGGTGAAACGGCTCGATGGCGACGTGGACGACGACGGGGTCGCAGGGCAGAGCAACAGAACGCCACACGTCGGCCTACAGAGAATGAAGCGCATAGATACTGACCTGCCGCCCCCAAAAAAACACAGCCGCAAACGCAGAGCCCTGACCTACGACCCCACTCTGATCGCACAGCACATCCTGCAGTACCTGCCAGCCTAAAGAGTATGTGAAAGTGAGAGGAATAAAAGGGAAATGTTTGGGGGAAATAGAGAGAAATCTAGACAGACAGAGCAAGCAAGAGTTTCACTTGCTTACAGATACGCCAGCGTTCATTGTCATCTGCTTAAATCTAATCAAGGCCTGCTTGCCGAGGTACTCTGATATGATGTTACTTTCAATGTTATACTATATTAAATCCCACACACATAACAGCTTATGGAATATGCTTTTTGTTTTTTCTTCTTTCTGGCTACATTCTACAGAATGTAAGCCCTTTTCCACCATGGAACAAAAAAATTAAAAAGGTAACTGTGACTTTTTTTCCTGCAATTCTGGGTTTATATCTCACAATTCTGAGTTTTTTTTTCTCAGAAATTCGAATTCTGGAAAAAATAGTCAGAATTGCAAGATATAAACTCTCAATTCTGAGTTTATATCTCACAATTCTGACTTTTTTCTCAGATTTCTGAGTTTACATCTTGCAATTCCGACTTCATATTTCACAATTCACAAAAAAGTATTTTCTTCAGAATTGCAAAACTCCTCCTCCTCTTCCTCAGGTTTGCCCTGTCCGTTATTCTGTGCCTCGTTCAGGAGACGCAGTATTGATGCCAGATAAAGTTAATTCCTCACAGTTCATATCTTGCAATTCTGAGAAAAAATATATAAAATCGGAAATTGTGAGATCAAAAGTCTCAATTACCTTTTTTATTCCATGGTGGAAACGGGCTTCCATAGTACATCCATTAATTGACATTGTGACTTGGAAATAATCAGTTATTGGCTTGCACAAGTAGCTTGTCGCTGTTTTTGTACATTAACCTTAATTAAATATTCAGATTTTAAATGATGCTACACTATAAATAAGATCTGTTTGACTAATGCTGTTGATAACTCACTTGGTCCTTAAAAACAAAGTCACAGCTTGACCAGGGTCGTGCAAGAGTGCATTTAGGTGACGTTTTGTTGTGTGCATTGAGGAGTGAGTTCCTACTGTAAGCCATTTGCCACTCGGCAACCCAGAATCCCTGAGTTTCTCAGCAGATGAAAGGAGCATGACTCTGTTTCCTCAGACATCCAAATATATCAGAGCTTTACTACAGCTACAGTGAGTTTGGAGACACTCTGTGTCATATTGTGAGCAAAGTAACAGTAACTCACAGCTCACTCAGCAACAGGCTCACTCAGTATCTACACCTACAGTATTGTTTTAGAATTTAAACTAAATTTAGATTTTTTTTTTTTTTGGAAACAAATGATTGAGAAACGAAAATGTCTGAAATCTATTTATTGCATAAGATATCCAGTACAGTACATCAGCACAACAGGAGTTTAGTCTCAAAAAGAGCCCGTCTAAATGTCAAACATGCTCTAAGTGAGTTTCCTGTCCTCTCCTTCTCCGATTGGCTGTCTAAAATGGTGTGCCATTTTCTTAGTGTAATATGCATCCTATCTAAGCTTGATGAAGTGTTTTTGTCCCTTGACTTGGCTTTGAAACACTCTGTCTGATACTAATCGCTGTCCCAACTTCCTGCCCTCTGGGTTTGTAAACTATGAATTTGTGAAGGAAATCGTAGCTATATAATCGTATATATAAATGCTTTTCGATATTTGTGCAGTCATAAAATCTTGTACAAAAATACATTACTGCAAAAATACAATACTGCAAGTTTTGTCAAACAACAAAAATCACTGTAAGTGCTAATAAAGTGTATGTGAACTACAACATTTTGTTTAGAACTTTGCATTGCTTTTACAGTGGAAGTGGATTAGAAAATACATCACATTCAACATTTAATGCAACGGCTTGATAAAGTCATAGCCTATTAGCATAATATCTGAAACAAGCACAACTGACAATGACTTTTTAGATTTTAACGGTGGCTGAAGACAATTGCGATTACAACAGTGGCATGCAGTTTTAAAGTCAGCGTGAAACAGAAGTTGGAATCGACTTTACTACCATATTGTGACGTGTTTCCATGTGAAACTGCTATAAAAAAATATATATATTTTTTTGCTGAAAGTTTACTCACCATCAGGCCATTCAAGATGTAGATGAGTTTATTTCTTTATCAGAACAGATTTGGAGAAATTTAGCATTACGGTACATCACTTGCTCACCAGTGGATCCTCTGCAGTGAATGGGTGCCGTCAGAATTAAATTCCAAACAGCTGATAAAAACATCACAATAATCCACAAGTAATCCACACCACTCCAGTCCATTAATTAATGTCCTGTGAAGTGAAAAGCTGTGTGTTTGTAAGAAACAAATCCATCATTAAGATTTTTTTTTAAACTTCACTTCCGGCTAAAATACAAGTCCATAATCCATAATAACGCTTCCTCCAGTGAAAAAGTCCATCTCCTGTTGTCCTTTCACATCAAAATCCACTGACATATTTGTTTAGAATTATTTAGGACTGTTTTTCCTTGTAAACAGTGCGTTACGTGCATATTTCTCTCCTGATTCAGATGAGATTACTTTTTCACTGGAGAAAGCAATATTATGGATAGAGGACTCATATTTTTGCAATGGTTTGAAGTTAAAAATGTCTTTATGATGGATTTGTTTCTTACAAACGCAGCTTTTCACTTCACAAATTGATAATTGATGGACTGGAGTGGTGTGGAATACTTGTGGATTATTGTGGTGTTTTTATCAGCTGTTTGGACTCTCATTCTGACGGCACCCATTCACTGCAGAGGATCCACTAGTGAGCAAGTGATGTAATGCTACATTTCTCCAAATCTGTTCTGTTGAAGAAACAAACTCATTTAAATTTTGGATAAGAAAATAAATAGGCAAATTTTGATTTTGTGCTGACTTAAATATGAGCACTGTTATTTGCTACCTTTCGCTTAAAGATGATCAAATCAGTAAATCTAAACGATTAAGACTTTACTGACCAAAAACAAAACTAACTAAACAGATTTACAGTATTATTATGCTGAATCTCTAATTACATTTAAATTCAGACCTCATCTTAAATTCATGCACAAAAACATCTAGAACATGGAATCAAACATCACAGTCAATCCTCTAAATATCATTTTAATTGAAACCTACATGTGATCTGTGATCACAGAGACCTCGACTAGACCTCCACTTGGAAATGCACTAAAGAAAATGGCCTTTCCTCTTCTCTGTTTAGAGCCACCATTACAAGATCAGAGTAATGTTCCTCCATCAGGGGAGAAAGGACTTAGATACTGTTGCCAGGTGACTGTTTCTATGCAGACAGGTTATGCAAGCAGAATTCACAGGATGATGACATCATGCTGCGGGGGAAGAGAGATGCGTCTCTTCACACGTTTTATGTCATCATTAGATTAGACATTAGAGAGAAGTTCACAAGCGACGTGATGAAACAGCCACCTGAGAGGGTGAGAAAGAACAGTGACGTGAGTTACAGAAGAGAGCAGAGGATGCTGGATCCAATGCTAGTGCCAGAAAAAAAAACGATCCCCAGAAAAAGTAGATTACAGTCTTACCAGCAGTTTCTGACCGTTGAGAACAGCTCAGGCCTGCTTTATGCTGCCAGTAACAAGCCAGTCACTGAAAAGAGAGGAGAAAACAACATTACATGATTAAAATATCGGTAACACTTTACAATAATTAACTACACAATGAACTAACAATGAACGACTGTATTTTCATTAACTAACATTAACAAGGATTAATAAATACTGTAATAAATGAATTGTTCATGGTTCATTTATGTTAGTTAATACATTACCTAACATTAACTAATGGAACCTTATTGCAAAGTGTTACCAAAACACCTTTGTGTAGAGAATAAGATGGTAATGAGTGTAATTAACATTAGACTAAATTAAGAAAGAAAATCAAGAAAGCAGTAGAGCTTACCATATTGCCTTACCACAATATCACAATCACAAGCAAAGTTGATTTATATATATATTTTTTGTAATTTGCTAACATTTATTGTTGACAAAATATTAACATATTATTTGTCAATAAAGTGTTATTTTAATATAATTTATATGCTATTATAATATTTAATAATATTTTGAATTAGCATTTATTTTTATACTTTGTGTTAATTTTAGTTTAAGTTTTAGTATTTTTGTTAATATTAGTTTGTTTTTAAATATTTCTGTTTAGTTTTAGTAATTTTTATTAAATTAAGAAAAATAATCAAGCAAGCATATATATATATATATATATATATATATATATATGCATATATATTAATGCTGTCAAACGATTAATCATGATTAATCGCATCCAAAATAAACATTTTTGTTTACATAATATATGTGTGTGTACTGTGTGTATTTATTATGTACACAAGGGGACAAGTTATGGGCATTCTCTGTGAACGCCAAATGCCTATACGGGCAAGATCTACAAAACCATCATACGCCCAGTCGTGCTGTATGGTTCCACGTGCTATATATATACTGTATATAAGGGGAAGTCGTGGCCTAATGGTTAGAGAGTCGGACTCATAACCCAAAGGTTGTGGGTTCGAGTCTCGTACCGGCAGGGATTGTAGGTGGGGGGAGTGAATGTACAGCGCTCTCTCCCACCTTCAATACCACGACTGAGGTGCCCTTGAGCAAGGCACCGAACCCCCAACTGCTCCCCGGGCGCCGCAGCATAAATGGCTGCCCGCTGCCCACTGCTGTGTGTGTTCACGGTGTGTGTGTTCACTGCTGTGTGTGTGCACTTTGGATGGGTAAATGCAGAGCACTAATTCCGAGTATGGGTCACCATACTTGGCCACATGTCATGTCACTCACTATAACTGAACTCTACTCTCTTAAAACGGGCAGTAAAACATTCATTGATTTTAGAGATTTTAGTAAGAATAAGTGCACCATTTACCATCACCATCTTTGGCATCTTCTGGCAGCAGAGCATCTTGGCGATTCCCCAAAACAAAAGCCAGCGTGGACAGTATGCCAGCGTCCAGCACCCCCAGCATGGCCAGTATATACGCCCAGTGCACAGAGCAGTTCCCCGGGGAGAAACTACTCACACGGTCCCCGCACAGCGCCCGCATCTCAGCACACGCCCAGGAGTCTGGGAACAACACACACGCCAGGGCCAAACAGAAGCCTGCATCCAGAAACAGAGATGCAATTAGTAGTACTGTATTGTTTAACGTATATTGTTCGCATTTCATGTCAAAAAGAGCACATTTCAGTCGAGATTCAAAAAACAATCTCAATGTACTACAGCTTTGCAAAGAGGTTATTACTGAAGGATGGAACCCCAGAGCCTCATTCTGCATGCAAAGAGGTTAGCCAATCATAACTGAGGTCATTTACATCCTCCAGAATGTCTTAAAGGTGCAACAGCAAAAAACAGCCTCTTTAAATCTAAGGGTCAGAAAGAGGGTCATGGAACTAAATAAATAAAAAAAACCTGAATAAAAAAATGGAATGAGCTATTCAGAAGAAATCACAAGCTTTCAATAATCACTTCATCATCACATACTACACAGATCTCTGGATCATGCTGTATTTCATGTCAAAATTAAAAGAAAGAAATTTAAAAATATATATACATTTTTCTGTTAGAAATTGCTGCCTTCTTTTGAAACTATTCAGATTTTCTGAACTGTGACATTATTTTCATAAGAATTAAGCACAAATTTGTAATTTGAGACACATTTATATGTAAAAGTAAACAAATTAAATTAGATTTTGCTTTAATTAGGTATATATTGGTGTCAGTGAGGTTGTTTTAAGGAATTAAAGACATTCATTTCAAAAGTGACATAAAAGACATTAATATTGTAACAAATTATTTCTATTACAAATAAATGTTTTTCTTTTGAACTTTCTATTCATCAAAGAATCTTCAAAAAATTTTTACAGTTTCCACAAAAATATGAAGAAGCACAACTGTTCCCTTTCAGTCGGTCACTCTCGACGTCACGTCGGATGACCAACGAATTGGGATCTCGCTTAGAGAGACCAATCTACTTCGAGTGTAAACTAAACGAGCCAATGCACATTGGCATGCGATTATTGCATCCAGCTGCTGCTGATCACAGCGTGAGTATAAGTAGGCAGCAGATGCAGCGCATATTCAGCTTTTCGCTTCGCAGCAAAAACCTGAATATGCACTGCATCGGCTGCCTACTTATACTCACGCTGTGATCAGCAGCAGCTGGACGCAATAATCACATGCCAATGTGCATTGGCTCGTTTAGTTTACACTCGAAGTAGATTGGTCTCTCTAAGCGAGATCCCAATTCGTCGGTCATCCGACGTGACGTCTCCGTTCCCTCCTTCACGGAACGAGGGTTACCATACATAACCGAGACGTTTTCAGTATTGATAATAAACAGAAATATTTCTTGAGCAGCAAATCAGTATATCGGAATGATTTCTGAAGGCTCATGTGACACTGAAGACTGGAGTAACGATGCTGAAAATTCAGCTTTGCATCACAGGAATAAATTATATTTTTAAATATATTACAATAGAAAACAGGATCCCTACTATGTAACTACTATGTACTTACATTTTAATTAATCATTTGGTACAATGCACTTATTGTGTACATACATGTTTTTACATTGTACTTATATTTTAAAAATACCTGCATGTAATTACATCTGTAATTAACTTCTGTAATGACATTTATAATTACACTGTTGACCCATCCCTTACACCTTAACCCACCCTTAAACCTACCCAGACCACCAAACCTGTCCCTAACCTTACCCGTATCCCACCTCAATAGCAACAAAAGTGTTTTGCAATACAATATGAACACAATAAGTACATTGAGGCCACTTAATATAAAGTGGGACCGAAAACAGTTATTTAAAATAGTACAATTTCACAATGTTACTGTTTTTCCAGTATTTTTGATCAAATAAATGCAGCCGTGGTGAGCAGAAGAGACTTGATGAATCAGCTGAAGAGTCTCACCTGCTGTGAGCTGCAGCCAAGCACAGATCTTATAGACGGTTGCTGCGTTGCAGAATCTGAACAGACACAGGCAGCCCACGCTGGCCCACACCATAGTGAGAGACATGCACACCAGCACAGTGGGAGACTGGAAGGCAGGGAGTGGAGTCAGGGTGCGAAGAGACCCCCGGCATTCTGGGACAGGCCAATCCATCTCCATGCAGACCTCAAAGAGGCCCAGCGTCCCGGTCGGAGGAGCCGGACCTCCTCCTCGGTAGTGCAGCTCTCGTGTGCCCACCCATGACGGCTGGATGAGAATGACCACCTCGATAATGGCAAAGCAGAGCGTGCAGATGGCCCACAGCACGCCCACCGCCCGCGCGCTCCGGATGAACTCGGTCTGATACAGACGGGCCACCTCAGACGAGTGACGCTGCATGCTGGAGACAGCTGGAGACGACAATCAGAAGAAAGATCATATTGTGCAATGGCATTCTATAGATCATCTACAACGTTTAAAAACAACACTTTGAATGTCCATGTCATTTGTCCGTAAAAAAAAAAGGAATACCAAATTACCAAAAATAAAATTCTGTCATCATATACTCACCCTCACCACCAGTGTCATTTTAGTATCATTGAGATACTTTTACAGTTTTTATTCATATTTTGAATACATTTTTTTTCTGTTTTAATTTTAATTTTAGTTAGTTTTAGTCATTTTGTTGTGCGCTTTGTCATTTTTATTAGTTTTCTTTCAATGTCTATAGTTTGTATTATTTTTTATTTGTGTTTAGTTTTAGTTATTTTAGTAAATCAAGTTAAACTAAATGAAAATAAGAAATAAAAATACCTGAAATAAAATTTTTTTATAAGTTTGAGATTTTTTATATTTAAATTTATTTCTGTTAAAGTTTGATAAATGACATTTAATAGTTTTAGTTTCAGTTAACTATAAAACCCTGTTTCAAACAACACTAGACCCCACTGACTTTCATTTTATTTTGAATATACCATTGTACTATAATTCATGTTCTGTACAATAAGGTTAGTTAATGTTAACACATTAACTAAAATTAACTAACAAAGGGCAATTTATTTGTTACCAGGGTAATTATAGTAATCTAAAACTAAAATCATTAAAAAAATGTTACTTGAAATAAAATATTAAAAAAAAAAAACATAAAACTTATTTTATTTCAGCTAGTTGCCAAGGCAACATTTCTTATTTTGAGTTAATCTAACTAGATACTATAATAATTTAAAATAATAAATAAAAAATTAAATAAAAACTAGACATTTAAAAACAAATACTAATAAAAATGACAAAAACACAAAATTACTACATCTAAAATGAAAACAGAAAATATAAAAAATAATAACTAATAATTTGAAATATTAATAAAAACCATTAATATCTCTGTGATACTAAAATAACACTATTTATTAATTTTTGTTAGCCTTTTAGTTCATGTTATCTCAGGTCTATTAAATATTAACAGATACAATTTTGATTTTAATAGTATATTAGTAAATGTTGAAATTAACAGTAATAACATTTTTATTATTTCATGTTAACTATTATTGTTATATTGGTATAATTGTTAGTTCATGTTAAACCTTATTATGAGGTGTTACTGTTTTTTACAGTACTTATGTGGTAATATCAAATGTACTTTTTTTGTGCTTCACATTTATTTACATTATACTTGTAATATTGCTTGAATATGCTATTACAATGAAGCATGTTCTTTAAAAAACATGGTTTTACCATGGTAAGAATGCTAATACCATGGTCATTTAACCAAAAAACATCAAAACGCATTGCCAATTGATAAAAAGGGACATGATGAACAGATGAACAGCTAAGAAAGCTGATGCCTAGTCCTGAAAACCTGATCTCAACCTGGTAAACGATGTAAAGAGATGGATGAAGGGAGATTCACCTCTCTGCTCTGGCTGATTCCAGGTCTGTTCCTCCCACCACAGGATCTGGGTGACAAAAATCTCATTCAAATTGAATTACTTGACAGCAGCATCACATAAAATGTAGGAGTGAGTGAAAGAGAGAAATTGACCTGAATGGAGGGATTCTTCTCCTCCGCTTCCTCCCGGTGAGATCACGGCAGGATGTGTGACAGTAAAAACAGGCCCACGCTGCTTGCAACCATCTTCCTCGCACATATGGAGGGAAAGGAGAGTGGGAGAAGGGAGGGGGAGCGCAGGGCCATTCTGATTGGGAGGAGGGTCTCTGTGTGCGCACACACACACACAGCAATGCAATCCAATGATGCACAATGAGAAAATGAAATTATCTGTCAATCCCTGTGGGGGGAAAGAGTTACAGCTCATCGATCCTAAAAGCATTACATTTCATACAGAGGGAAGAGGAAGTGAGAGAATAATACACGGAGCAGAAGTGATGCATTTCAGATGAGCACAAGATAAATACTAGGGGAATAAACATGAATGGTGGAGGGAAGAAGCTCGTCTGTGCATCATTTAGCAGGTTCACTGGCATTATGATCGCTCAGCAGAAATGAAAATTAATGCTTGCAAAAAACAGTAACCATAAGATTTAAAACAAGACTGTCTCACTCTGGGTAAATCTAATTAAAATATATCACCTCAAGAAAAAAAAAATGATTGTCACTAAATATAAAAGAAAAAAAACTAAAAAAACACCTTTTTTTATTTATTTTGGGGTGAAATAAAAAATGAATAAGCATCAGTTAAAAAAAAAAACATTCAGATCATATTTAACCCCAAAATCTATATATACATATCTATCTTTCTGTCTATCTATCTGTACTAATATTGCAATTAGGTATTATTCATAATAATAATAATAATATTAATATAAGCAATAGCGGCGTGCAGACAGATTAAACTTTCAGTGAGTGAAAAACAATGGCATTCTCAAACATTACAAAAGATGAGGGTCCTTAAATAGTCTTACATTTAATTGTATCAAATGTAAGGCCATAAAAAGTCTTAAATCGTACAAGAAAGTCTTCTGATTTTGCAGAGTTGTAAATGTGAACTGGTGGATCGACAAGAAGATAATATATTATAAAATCAATTAAGACAGTAACATATTTATATGATATTTAATAAATATAATTGATTGATAATAATTGTTTAAATTAATATAATTGATACTTTTGACTCAATTTTCCTAAAAATTGGTTTAAAGTCTGAATTGTGAAGTTTATCATTTTATAAAACTTTTTGTTTTGAAGTCTTAAATATGAGCTTAAATATCTTGCAGATAGCCTGGTCTGCCAAAAACCATCAATTAATATTTTTAGGTATATAAATTGTCTGGACCTTGGCTGGTGAGGAGGGTTCATTACTGGACCTCAAAGCAATTTTAGTTGAAGACCCCTGAATTATAATATATATGTGTGTGTGTGTGTGTGTGTGTGTGTGTGTGAGAGTGTTTGCGTATCTATATATAAAATACTATTGTAACATATATACATACATATACTGTACATACATTTTTTATATATAGAGTGGGTACGGAAAGTATTCAGACCCCCTTCAATTTTTCACTCTTTGTTATATTGCAGCCATTTGCT
>NW_015555768.1:543658-558641 GCF_001515605.1 Sinocyclocheilus anshuiensis
TATATATATATATATATATATAAAATACTATTTGAGATTCTCCCCTTGATCTTTTCACAAATGTGGCCATAAAAAGCAGTGGCTTTTAAGAATGTGGAACAAAAGAGCTTTTATTTAGAATGCAACATGTATCAAGAGTTACAAAGTGAGGGTTTCCAAAGGTTTGAGTCATTGTGTTTGTGCAAAAAGTAAAATAAAAAAAAGAAAAGGAACACAAAATAACTCATTACATCCTGTCCTCACATGCTGTTTAAGTAAAAATTGCACTATTTATTGCTTTCAGGTTAAGGTGGTTTTGTAATTTCCTTGGCCCGGAGTCATACAATGAAAACAGGAATGTTTTTCAACAGTGCGGTGCAAACGCTGTTGGTTGTGCAGTGAGAATGCAATACATTTGAAACACTGATTTGGTTGGTTGTAAAATTGTGGTTTTAGCACCATGCTACTGGTTTTCTGCAAGAACTCTTCATAAAATCAAAGTACCGTTTGGGAAAAAAAGCTACTATTACAAATTGTAGAGAGGGCACCTTTTAAAAACTCTTAAAATTTTCTTTAAGATCGAACAAATTCCATTAAAAAAAGTCAGTATTTTAGCAAACAACCTCACAATTGGCACAATGAGAATCTATGAAGTATGTTTACGACAAGTGAGGAAGGAAGACAAATAAACTGAAGAAACTTGCTTCCACTGCAGCTCAGTTTGGTCTCTTCACATGCATGCAAACAACACACAAACAAAGGCTTCCTTCTCTCTGCTGGTTTAGCTGAAAGGAGGAATCTCCTCTCCAAACTTCACAAGGTGAGCGGCACTTTTGGCTTCATGGAGCACCTGTGTGTGCAGAGACAGACAGTGACACGGCTGTTTGTGCATGTGTACTGAAAAGTTGCATGTTAAATCTAACAGTGACAATTTAATTCATCTCATAAAGAACAAAAATCATGTTATAGACCAACATTAACATGTTGTCATACATCATTCAGCGATTACAGGCCCCTGATCTGGGCGGCACCCACCTTGTTGTGGACGTATGACTCACAAGCGTAGCACCAGACAGAAAGGTCAGCGAAGCTCAGCACCATAGGGTGACCCGACACCTGCCCGTGGGTCACCATGTGCTGCTTCACATAACGCCCGCAGAGCACCTGACACCAAACATAAAAATAGTGCTTCAACCGCAATAAGATTCATAAGTGATCTATAAAATAATAATGGGTCTCATTCACTAATAATTGTGTGGATTATTCATATTTATACACACAGAAGAACTTCTGACAAAAAAAAAAGAGAAGATTTTCTTTTTTTTTTTTTTTAATAGTTCATGTTATCGCGTTGGATTAAAACTTACTGACCTTGTTCACACAGGGTGTAACAAATTCCCCAAAAACTGAATCATTTTTGTGCTTGTTTTAGATTTTTTTTTTTCCACCTTGTTACACTAGTGAAAAAAAAAATCAACCATGGCTTTTTTTGGTCAAAGCAGCCCACCAATACAATCAGAATCTGTCCAGTTGGACTCCACTCATATATATACATTGTCATTCAAAATACACTCCCATTAACACTATGTGTGCATACCCATTTAAGTGGACCAGTGGACTCACCCGCTCTTGACTGTTTGAGGAAACCAGTATAGGATATCTACAAAAACTAGGCATGCACCGATCATTATTTTTCATGGCAAAATTCCTATTTTTTTTACCAGCAAATGGGCCGATTCCGATTGCTCATTTATTTTTCTTTAAGTAAGAGACAAGAAAGATTGAAAGACTACATGAACAAGATGTTTATTTGCTCTATTACAGGCTGAACTGGCCTTCTGTAGCCATTTGAAATGAGAGGCAACCAGTGCTCTTAAATCACATTCCAAAAAAGATGCTACATGCATGAAGCATGAGCATTTGTTTTTGTTTTTTGTTTTTTTATTAAATTGCATAATTTCAAGATATAAGGCAAACAGAGCAGTCTGACTTTAGCGTTGTGAAATTATGCTAAAATTGCAAATTCCCTCTCTGACAGCAGGTGGCGCTTATGGAACAGCTGCAATATAGTGTTTCCTTGGTTACTGCTGTAAACAAAGCAGTGCTGTAAAATGAAAAGGAAATGAAGCCGTCTGAAACGGTTTACGTTCAGCTCTGCCGCGTGGAAAAAAACAACAACATGATCATCCTGAACGACATGCACGCTTAGTGAATGAGACCCAATGTGCACCACTGTTGGCAGTGATAAATCACAACTCTAAACTTCATTCAGCACTCAGTAAGGCTGTTACATGAATGAGTTTGGCACATCTATGTGTTGTTTTTGCTGTGATTTTGAGCGTCATTAACTGTTACCTTGTAGCAGAAGAGGCAGATCCAGTTTTCGGTATCACCTCCACACTCTTCACACGGCAGGAAGACATCGATGCCACCTGCGGGCACCGGTCGCACTGACTCCAAGTGTGGGCACCATGACAACGGGTCCACCACATACATGGTGTCCTAGCAACAAGAGCCACACGATTAGATCACCACTCAAATTCACATTAGTATCGCCCAGAGTACTGAATGACGCAACAGAATGAAAGCAAGAAATCTAGCTCTCTGCTACTCGGCAATTCAGCAAATATATATAGTTTTTTTTTTTTAATGGGCCACATTTAACTGCATGTGCATACGTTACCAAATCCGTGGCTTGTGCTCCAAAGACACTTTCTAAGACTGACATCATAGTGGTGTGACCACCAGCAGCTTCCAGCACTGAACTCTCCTGATCATCCACGGCAGCTGACTTTCCAGAGACCACAGACTCTGGGATTGTCCGGTCCTGTTCAACAGAGCATGTTTGATGACTGAATACATTACTAGTGACCAAAACATACTGCTAATGACATTAGAGAATGCTTACAGGTGTCTCTGCTTTTACAGCTGTAATCTCTGCATGCGTGCCATCTCCAACTCTGGCTTTCTCTGACGTGCGTTTTAGGGGTGAATCTGACTCCCGGCCTGCTGAATCCCTCTGTGGGTTGGGTTTCACCTTCCGTCTGGCTCCTCCAATGGGGACAGATGCTGGGCTGGGGTTAGATGAGGTACTTGTGTTGAGATTCAGAGAGAGCAGGTCCTTACTGAGCTCATCAAGGCCGGATTCCTCAAGATGCTGTGGTGTCTGTCCAGGACTCTGGGTGGACTGGCGAGGAGATTTCTTGCTCTTGCCCGCTGATGCCCGCTTGCCTTTCGATTTAGGAGACGGCAAAGCCAAACGAAGTGACTCTGGAACTGACATAAACACACAAACAAAAGCATGTTGCATTAAAATAATCATCCTGTTCGTACAATTCAATTCTTCTGAATTAGGAAGTACTTTTCGATATGCAAACTCACTCTGTATTCTCAAGGAGCTCCAAAAGGGGGCGTGTGCACGCAAGACATTGTTAATGGTAACAGTGGCGCTGGTCTTCGGAGGGGGCAGATGGTCTAGAGACGGAGGAGAGTCTCCCAGCAACATACTGGTGCACATGGACATTGACTCAGAGATGGAGGTGAGGTTATATCCTCCCTACGGTGAAAAGGGTAAGACGACATCCTAAATGTTTTTGAAAGAAGTCTCTTATGCTCACTCCTGTGATGCAAAGTTGAATTGTCAGCATCATTACTTCAGTGTCTTCAGTGTCTAGAAACACTCTCCATTGAAAAAGTGTAAAATGTGTGAGTGAATATAACCCACCTCCAGTATGACTAGCACTCTTCCTGCAGCCAGGCACATTAACTGATGGGTGAGGTGAGCGTAGCCCTCTGGGGTCACCTGATACCCTCCTAACGGATCACCTCGTGCTGCATCAAACCCAGCAGACACCAGCACCAGCTCTGGGGCAAACTAGAAAACAGACAACACTATTCAGTTAGTTACATCAGGTAAAAACAAGCATATGATGTGCTTTTACCTCTCTGGCTATCGGCATCACTATGTGATGGAAAGCCGCCATGTATTCTGGGTCTCCCATCTTTCCTCCATTCCAGGGGATGTTGACATTGTATCCTGTGCCGTTCCCCTGCCCCACCTTATCATAGTTAGCATCCTCTGAACTGGGGAAGAATGTCCCGTCTTCGTAGCGATGCAGGGAGATGTACAGAACACTGGGAGAACAAAGACATTTGATAGCTCAGCTTTGTGACTGATCTCAAACAATGATATTTATACATATGACAACATAAAGAGGACACATTGATAATGCAAACCCCTCTTGCCTATCCACCCAGACAAAACAAAACTGCAAAAAATGGGTCATTTAGGAACATTCATGGTTATGATGCACCGACCATCACACTTTAGCACTGACTTTTATGAATGCAACTTTGTAAACAGGCTATTATTGAATGATGTGGCAGTTAAACACTATGTTGAGTGTGACCACAAATCCATTGTTAGTCATTTAAAATGTAAAGAGGTTGGCCAATCAAACAAAAAAGATAACTTGCAGTCAGTAAGCAAAACAGCCGGTTTAATTCTCAGGGTCAGAGAAAGAGTCAGTAATGCTTAAGCAAACTAAAATATGACTTTTTGGTGAAAGGAAAATTTTAAATCATGGACCTCTTATCGGCACCTGACTTTGGAATCCAGATTAGTGTTTTTAATATTATTTATATACTATTATAGCATTTATTAATATTTTGAATATTTTCTTTTATTTTTATGTTTTTTATATTATATTTTTCATTTTAACTTTTTGAGTTTTAGTAATTTTGTTGTATGCTTTTGTATTTTTACTAGTTTTATTATTATTTATATAGTTTTATTTTTTATTTTTTATTATTATTATTATTATTATTTTTAATGTATCTATTTAGCTTTCATTTATATGCAAGTTTTCCTTTTAGTAATTCTGGTCCTTAAAAACTTTTTGAGAATTTTGTTGTATGCTTTTGTATTTGTACTAGTTTTATTATTATTTATATAGTTTTATTTTTTATTTTTTATTATTATTATTATTATTATTTTTAATGTATCTATTTAGCTTTCATTTATATGCAAGTTTTCCTTTTAGTAATTCTGGTCCTTAAAAATATTTTTTTCCTCTAATATTTATATTTTATTTCAGCTTTATTTCAACTCACAAAAATAATTTGTAATAGTTTTAGTTTGAGTTAACAATAACAGCACTGATCCAGACCACTGATTTTAGTTAACTGTGGGACTGGTCAAACCTGTCATCCTCCTCAAAGATGTGCTGTGTGCCGTTTCCATGGTGAACATCCCAATCCAGGATGAGGACACGCAGGGATTCGTGAGTGATGCTCTGGGCATAGCGTGCGGTCAAAGCAGCCGTATTAAAGAAACAGAAACCACAAGCTGTGTCTTTCTCTGCATGATGACCAGGAGGACGGACTATGGCCACGCCATTTCTCACCTACAGAACCAAACAAAAAATTAAGGACACCTGGGAACAAATTCAATCAGTAACATTCTGGGATACATTATACTGAAACATGTTAAGAAGCCTGTATTACTTATAAAGATCACAATATTACATACGTGGCCTGTGATTATGGCCTGTACAGAGTTAAAACACGACCCAGCGGCCATCAGGGCACAGGTGTAGCTCTCATTACAGATGTAGATGGAGTTGTAATCGTTTCCCAGACGGTGCAGATCTCTGGGTTTCATGTGCTCTGTACTCTTTATAGTGCTTATATGCTCAGAACTAGCACAAGAGAGAAAAACAGACATGCATTTAATCAAATGCAATGTACAACATCAGTTTTAGTAAGAAATGACCACTAAACAGAGGATTGTGCAAATTAAATAAAGACTTAATTTTGTTCTACATTAATGTGGTCGATATTGATTTACTCATTTGAATGTCACCTGTGACAGAGTGCCAGCTCTTCTTCTGTTGCTAGGCGAGCTGGTATCTGAAGGCAACGGGACAGCAGACCCAACTCCTCATGCTGGCAAAAGATGCGAGAAATTCTCTGAGGGAGCTCTGGATGATGACTGTGGGAATCAATACATCCTCATTATATATTACGTACAACCAAATAAACAAAACACACACAAAATGAGAAAATGTTCACTTTTCAGCAGTGTCACAGGGGTACAGTGGTGTTTATGTTATTAACGCTCTCACCCATCCCACATGTTGTGATGAAGCATCATTCTCTGGTCGTAAACCAGCCCAGTGATCGGAGAGGAAACCTTCACTTCTGCACACACTGGAGCGGGCAGGGGAGTGACATCCGACAGAGGACCACCCTCTGAAGATCAAAGACACACATTCAAGAGCCGAAGACAAAACATACAAACCTGTCAATCTTTCTATGGTGCCAGCTGTACTGAATAATTTTCGAACAAAAATGGTGATGAATGCTTTCTTTATATCTGAAGATGACAGAAGAAGATCATAAAAATCTTCTTCTTACCAAAAGTCTGAAGACTCTTCCAAAATGGATACAAGGCTGAGA
This sequence comes from Sinocyclocheilus anshuiensis, assembly GCF_001515605.1. Classification (NCBI taxonomy): domain Eukaryota; kingdom Metazoa; phylum Chordata; class Actinopteri; order Cypriniformes; family Cyprinidae; genus Sinocyclocheilus; species Sinocyclocheilus anshuiensis. The sequence continues at coordinate 550,097 of NW_015555768.1, forward strand.
TGGACTCTGAGATGGACTTCAGAGCACTGCACAACAAAACATCAAAATAAAACACAACAAACAGAAACGTAAGAGAATGTAGGCAGATGTGTTCCTCAGTTCACTCACCTTTCACTCGGAGTGCCAGGAGAGGTCAGATGAGGGCAAGGGTCACCCAGCAGTGACCTCACACTAGCACAAACACCCTCTGCTGTGGACTGGAGGTTATATCCACCCTAACAGATGAAATACTAGTGAGTTCGATGTTAACCACGAAGAAGAATTTTGTTCTTTTATGGCATAATGTGATCATACCTCAAGAGCCAGCACGAGTCGACCCTGTGCTACACCTTTCAGCATGTGGGTCAGGATGGAGAAACACTGTGGACTCACTCGCATCTCACCCTAGACACATAGAACCTTTTAAATAATTAACATGGAATGAGTTTTGGAAAACAATATTAAAGGGATTGAATTCGGAGCGTCTCACCTTTGGGTCACCAATCACAGAGTCAAAGCCGGCCGCCACTAACACCAGCTGAGGCTGAAACTGGGCAGCACATACACAAGAGATCAGTCATCATGAAACAATCAGATGTGCAGGTCGCTGATCTAAAAGCTGTACCTCATACGCCACTGGAAGCAGGAGCTGCTGGAAAGCTGTGACGTAATCTCCATCCTCCATCCCTATCTGGAGTTAAACAAAAAGATCAGGCCACATTCAGCACCAACCCACCACACTTCTGAAGCATGTTCATTTCTCACTTACAATGTTAGCCAAAATGTAGTTTTACATGACCATTTTCAGCCTCATTTCTAACTCACTATAAAAAGGTGTTTGTAGCATTTCTACATGTAAATTGGTTAATCTCAGGAAATGAGTCACACAAACACTTAGTAAATTAGTGTGGTGTACCTTGTTCCAGGGCAGGTTGATATTGTAGCCCTGTCCTGCTCCTGAACCCACCGAACTGCTGTCAGACTCCTTGAGATGCGGCCAGAACGAGCCATCTTCATATCTGTGCACGGAGAAATACAGCACACTGCCACACAGAAACACAGAGAGAGTCTTTACAAATGAGAGACATTCAGAGAGAATAAATGTAATATGATGTTCTGGTGCTTCAGATACGGACAAATTCACCTGGGATCCTCTTCAAAAATATACTGGATTCCCTGTCCGTGATGCACATCCCAATCCACAATCAGAACTCTGATAGAAGAAAGAGTCACACCTCATGCAATAGATTCTCAAACCACAAACTTCATTAAAGACAACATGAAAAAATGTTTGCAACACATTCAGCTTCTGTAATGTTACACATTTTCTAAATATTGAGTGGAAATAAATGTAGCACCAGACTGAATTTGATTAGTTTGGTTAATCAGATTCATGTCATTTATTAATATTTTCCATCGCTTATGCAGCCTTGGGCACATAGGTAAAAATTAGGCGAAGAAAGTCATTTTGTTTGATGAAAAAATTATGAATACATATATTTTTGTCTTTGGATTTAAAGTGCTCTGATGAATCGCTCACAATAACACCAGGAAAATGGATCAAGAAAGTAAGTAAGGTCAATTTCATAATGTCTTTAATAAATAAAAGTGTGATGGTAAAGCAAAATGCTCTCTCACCGTTTAACTCCATGCTGCTTCTGTGCGTAGCGTGCTGCTATGGCCAGATTATTAAACATACAGTAGCCATTCATCTTCTCTGCATGAGCGTGGTGACCAGGAGGCCTGTGTGTACAAGGAAAAAAACAGTAACTCAAACATATCAATGAATAAATCAACAAACTTAAAATGCAGTTGCTAAGATGCAACAACACCTGTTGATGGAGAAGCCATTACGCAGCTGTGATGTCATCACTTTATCCACCAGCTGGAGAACTGATCCCACCGCCAGACAGGCGGAGGCGAAAAATTCCTGGTTGAATTAAAAAAATTCCACAAAATTAAAACCATGTTGTCTGGCAACCATAAACAAATAAACTACATCACTTTGGAAGAAGAATAGATTATTCTGATTATTACGTTTTATTATTTTTTTCTGATTATCATTTTATAAGCCAAAACTTGAGACTGAGTGTTACAGTTATTTTATTACTTTGATTCATGCTTAAGCCCTTAATCGTCAATAATGGTGAATATGGTCAATATTGATTTCCTGCTGACTTTGAGAAACATCAGGGAATGTACCGGATTAAGATGAACACTAAAACATTGTAACTGGAGTAATAAGCAAACAATAAATTCCTGGACTGGAGGTGACTCATGATCAGGTGACTTACAGGATGCAGGTAGACAGAATCATATTTATGAGCCAAAGTTTTCAGCTCCTCCTCTGTCATTTTCTGTGTGGATTTCATCAGCTCTACATACGCCTTCCTGTTGTACACAACACATTCCCTCATGTGACATCAGATAATCATAAAACCAACGCGATTAACAGTGTCAATCTTTATTCAAGCTTGCATATAAACTTACGTATGAATGAGTAACAGCTCATCTTCTGACACAGCTCTGGCCTTAAATGCAAAAATAACCCAAATAAAACTCAAAAACAGCAGGAATTCAGGTACAAACCTGTTAACAATAACATCATCGCTACAGGAGTATCTCTACCTCTACTTGAACGCAGCGTCCCAGCAGACCTTCCGTCTCCAGCATCTCCATCACAGCGCTCACTCTTGCTGGACACTCCGGGTGACTGAAAACAAAAACATCCAACTGTTACATAAAAACTTTTATAAACCAATACTAAGTGAACTATTTCAAATGAGGTTCATTATCAAGTATAAGTCACTAAAATCACTAAAAATTATATTTCTATTTTAACGCATCTTCAAATGAATGCTCAATTCAAGTTGATACAGACTTAATGCATACAAGAAGGTTCTGTCTTTGAATGCTTTATAGCATCTACTGGAAAGACATAAAGGGTTACCAAATGACTTTCTTAATTAAAGTTAAAAATGAGACAGAATTTTTAGTTTTAGGCGAATTATTGTCAATAAATGTAACCATCCTGAAGCATCACCTGGCATCCCAGAGGCAGTGAAAGCGAGTAAAGGCATCTACGTAGACGAGACCTGTTCCTGTTGCTTTAGTCTTACCACGAACATCCTAAAAAACATCCCAAAAACATTCAAAAAGCCGTTCCAAAAGCACACAATCTAACACTGATAAAAGAAAATACTGCATGTGCGTAACTGAAAATGTGCATTAGTGCCAACGTTGGGGAGCTATATTAAAATGGTCTTGCCACACCACAAGCTACTTGTAATCAAAAGTAGTTAAGCACAGTAATGCTATCGTTTTTAAATATGAAAAGCTACTGTAAGCTACTATGTAAGCTACTGAACAAGGCAAGAATTGAGAGAATTGGGCAGGAGAAGGGGGAAGAATTGCATGGAAAATAAAGTTGCAATGACAAAAATCTTTATGTTTTAAAAAGAAACCGTCTGTTTTATTCATGCATAATGAATTTTGCTTTTAATTTTCTTTGTGAAATATAATACAGACAATTCTTGACAAGTTTCATGAGAAAACACAGTGACTGTGATTAAGCGTTTACCAGGTTTTTGAGTTCACTGCTCATCTCCTCCTCCTCTTTGCTCCGATCCATTCTGCCCTTCCTCCGCGCCTCCTGTAGATTCTTCTTCTGGTTCGGATTGTTGTTTTCTCTCTGGAGAACACAAAGAGAGATTTGCACTCAGCCTAAAACAGGAATCCAAATAAAACACTAGCTCCCACATTTAAAAATGTGCAAAACAGAACAAGACACTGCGTAGATCAAGTGGGCAAACTTCAGGAATATCTGTGGATTATTAACCTCTGAACGAAGCTACTCATGTACACACAGATAAAAACAGCAACTGATCAACACACAATGAACTGAACACCATCTTAAAGGAATACTTCATCCAAAAATTAAAACATCAACACACCCTGAAGATGAGGATGAATTTGTTTCTTCATCAGATTTGGAGAAATGTAGCATTACATAACTTGCTCACCAATGGATCCTCTGCAGTGAATGGGTGCCATCAGAATGAGAGTCCAAACATCTGATAAAAACACAGTAATCCACACCACTCCAGTCCATCAGTTAAGGTATTGAGAAGTGAAAAGCTGTGTGTTTGTAAGAAACAAATCAATCATTAAGGCGTTTTAACTTTAAACCTTTACGTTTGGCCAAAATACAAGTCCAGCAACAATAAACAATACTTGCACTTTTCACTAGTAAATGGTGCTTGATCTGTGCACATTTCTCTCCGGATTCAGATCAGACAACTTTTTTACTGGAGAAAGCCATATTATGGATAGAGGACTCATAATTTAGCCAGAAGCAAAGGTTAAAAACATCTTAATGATGGAATGCAACAATCGCTCAGCTATTTGGCCTCTCATTCTGACGGCACCCATTCACTGCAGAGGATTTATTGGTGAGCAAGTGTTGTGATGCCAAGTTTCTCCAAATCTGTTCTGATGAAGAAACAAACTCATCTACATCTTGGATGGCCTGAGGGGGAGTAAACTATTTAGGTGAACTATTCCTTTAAATGGTTAACATGAATGTGTTCTTGGCAATGGAATATAAACATTCTCTCACTTTGGTTTCAGATGTTCCTCTCGGTGATCGAGTAGAACCTTTGGAATCTGGAACAGGATCCATCAGTTTAGGATTTTACAGATCCACACCAAAAACCTTGAGAAGAAGATGTTGTGACAGGTGCTCAAAACATCTACGTCAAAAGTCCCAAACTGCATTTATAAGAAAGATTATTTATATGGAAGAACACATAGTTTGATGCTACACTTAAGTTTTATTTTATATACAGAATAAATAACCGATAAATTTGCTGTTTTAAGTTGTGACTATGGCTGAATATAGTCATAGTGACTGAATATGACTGTATAGCAGTTCATAACATGATAGGTGTTTATATCATATTATGTTTGTAATAATAATACACAATTAAGAGTTACAAAATAATAAATGAAAATATAGAACAGCATCCATTGAATCATTCTGCTTTTGCACAAATTCAATATCAAGAGCAAAATATCTGAATATTTAACGAGATGTATAAAAAGACGTCTGGAAAAATAAAAGTAAAAAAAAATGACAGATGTCTGAAGAATGTACAGAACAGGTTTTACTTACTGCTTTCAGAAATGTGTGATGTGTATAAGATATGAACAGATTTGCAGTCAGATTCTTATGCCGTTAGCAAAAACACTCTTTGAAATTCAGATATTACATTAAAAAAAGACCAATGTGCCAGTCATTTGAGACTAAAGCTGTCTGCTTTTCTAAGTTTCCGTGCCTGTTGTTATTTTCTGGACTGGACATAAAAGTGGAACATGAACGTAGCAAAATGGGGACCGCATAGCAAATACAACAGTAAGATCAATATTCACTAGAAAGGGTACGAAAAAAGCACAATAATGTTTTGTTTAGAAATGCTAACAGCTAACACGCCCAACTGTGCAGAGCAGTAGACGCGAATCTGTCTCTAGCAACCATTTCCTATGAGACATGAAGCTGTTCATCCTCTAGGGGGCGCGTGGAGGCTCCGACGTCTCTAAATTACACTTAAGTCTATTAAAAAAGTAAATTTCAAATTTCAAATCAAGTGGTTTCTGACATACAAATAAAAAAATCCTTTACAGTAATTTCTATAAAAAGATAATTTCCAGTAAACACTGACGACTGTGATCGGTCCATCCTGAGCGCTTTGATATTTTCACCTGAATCTGCAGGTAATATTACTAGTGATCTACTAGTAATATGGTTAAAACACAAGTCGTACACAGCGTACCAAAAACCAATTAACCCTCAAGCATACTTCGGGACAAATGTGGGCAAAATCTTCTTTAAAAAATAGTTTCCTTAATCTGAGCGGTACAAGACTTGGCTACTTTTCCTAAGTTTGCCACCTGAACACACACAAAAGTGGACACCCATAGGAAATTAATGGGAAATTCTATAATTCAAAGCATTTTTTTTTTATTTGTCTAATAAAAATCAATAAATCCACAATGCAGCCTATACAACATTCTCAATGTGGCAAACACTCACACACACAGACACACACACACACACACACACACACACACACACACACACACTCACACACACACACACGCATGTTGTGTTTCCATGTTTTATGGGGACATTCCATACACACACACACACACACGCACACACACAGACACACACACACTTCAGTCAGATCAAAGTCCTACTGCAAGATTTGTTGATGATTCCAAACAAAATATGTCTGAAAGATGCTACTTGCTAGGTTTATTGTTTATTCTTACCTGTTTGGTACCATTTTACTTTTTTGAGTCATTGAAATTTGATGTTTTTTGTTAGAAATAAATGCTTACTCTGTCTCCTACTTTTTCTATTCCTTATAGCATGGTCAGATTTGTCTGTAAGCATAGTTTAGCATCTTTGTATAGTCTCACCCAACACAAATGTTTTTTTTATTATTCTACAATTTTAACTTGTAATAAAATCTAAAACTTAAGAGGAAAACTTCGTTCCAACTATGGTTTATAGATTTCAGCCTATATCAAATGCAGCCATTGAGTACTACAGCCAAATAGTGGCTATTGATATGTTTGATATATTTATACCATCATATGCCACCAAAGTGGCAAAGTGGCAAACTTACTGGAATGATTTTTTTTTTAATTAAGTAAAAGAAATATTGAATATAACATAAAATTATAAAAAAAAAAATATGTTATATTTATATATAACAATAATATATATGAATATAAATATAACAAATAATTGGGATCACACCTGAGACCTTTGCCACGAAGGACCAATTAAGGCCGAGGGTTCAACAGCACTTCCTCGTTGCTACGCCCCGCCCTTGCTGAGCGTTTTACATTAACCACCATTCTTCCCCTTTATTTTTCTCCTAGGCGCGTGAGCAGGCGCACTGAATTGACGCAGAGAGCGTGGTCGCTTGCAGTCTGTGCTGAAACGCTGGAGGTCAGTGCTGCGTATTTACCAGAAGTTGTGATTATGATATGACTAAATTTAAATTCGCCTGACACGAGACTTTACATTTAATTAACTTCTCAAAGAAAGTTTTACAGATATAATTATGCACACAATTTACAAGTACACCCTGGTTCTTTCAATTTTTTTATTTTTTTTTATTTTCTCTTTTTTTCCCTCTTAATTTATGTGAGCAGTCAGGGGCCAACTTGTACAATAATACAATATTTGAAGTATGGCATTACATTCAATTCAATTAAAGTTTATTTGTATAGCGCTTTTCACGATACAAATCGTTGTAGCTTGTCAGTGGTGACTATGTCAAATTGATGTACATACATCAGTTAATGACGTAATCAAACAGACGATGAACACAATTAACAGCACTGATTATATGTTGCAATCAAACTTGTAGCAAAATTTGGTAGTTTATGTTGTTTCGGGGTTGGCATCATCTGAGATCCTCTGAGGAGTTTGCATCATCTATTCTCAGGTATTCGGTCATCTCAGGTCTTTGTAAGAGCTGGATCCAGACTGAAGCTTGTGTAATTCAGTTACCACGGGATGTCAATCCCGTGGCAGAAACAGAGAAGGTGATAGAGAAAAATTAGCGTAGCTGCTGTTATAACTAAGCAAAAAATTAAGTGTACGGTCATCTCAGGTCTTTGTAAGAGCTGGATCCAGACTGAAGCTTGTGGCAGAAACAGAGAAACAAATAGAGACGTAATTAGCGTAGCTTCTGTTCCAACCAAGCAAAAATGATTTGTTCAACCCAAGCTAAGGAATGTGCATTTGATCAGATATAACTGTAGTACAAGATTATGAAATGCATTATTTCAATGCTTGGCCAAAGAAATGTGTCTTTAATCTAGATTTAAACAGAGAGAGCATGTCTGAACCCCGAACGTTATCAGGAAGGCTATTCCAGAGTTTGGGAGCCAAATGCGAAAAAGCTCTACCTCCTTTTATAGTTCAATGCTCTGACTAGGGCTGTGCAATTAATCACATGCGATTGTCATGCGCATCTCTTCAGTAAAGCCGGTTCCGTGATTAGTAGTAAATCTCCATCACCTGCTTTCAGATGGAGCAGCATTTACTACACAGAGCCGTATGACTAGATGCGCATGACAATCACATGCGATTAATTGCACAGCCCTAATCCAAGGGATTCTGTGTACTGCTTTTTGGTCCAATAAGTAATATCTCTGTCTTATCCAAATTCAATAGGAGAAAATTATTGGTCATCCAATCTTTTACATTTTTAATACACTTAGATCATTTAGAAGTTTCATCTGGTCTTGTTGAGATATAGAGTAGAGTATCATCAGCATAACAATGGAAACTAATTTTCTAATAATATTACCAAGCAGTACTAACATGTATATTGAAAATAGCAGAGGACCTAGGACAGATCCTTGTGGCACTCCATACTTTACTGGTGATAACTGAGATGACCCTCCGTTTAAATAAACAAAGTGGTAGCGATCGGACAGGTAGGATCTAAACCATCTTAAAGCCTGCCCTTGAATACCTGTA
>NW_015555768.1:558692-564949 GCF_001515605.1 Sinocyclocheilus anshuiensis
TTTTAACAAGTGCAGTTTCTGTGCTATGGTGGGGCCTGAAACCTGACTGAAATTCTTCATAGAGATCATTTTTTTGCAAGAAGGAGCACAACTGAGCAGATACAACTTTTCTAAAATTTTAGACATAAACCGAAGATTTGAAATGGGTCTGTAATTTGCCAGTTCACTTGGATCTAGTTGTGGTTTCTTAATAAGAGGTTTAATAACCGTTAGCTTGAATGGTTTTGGGACGTGACCTAAAGATAACGATGAGATAATAATATTGAGAAGCGGTTCTTCTGCTACAGGTAACAACTCTTGCAGTAATTTAGTGGGTACAGATGTAGTTAATATCAGTAATACGCAGCATGCACGATACAAGGAAATGGTCAGTAACATCATCACCTTGAGGTATGATATCTATATCAGCAGGGGTTAAATTGGGATTTGTTATGTGGGGGGGGGTCACAGTCTAGCACGAAAACTCATGGTGTGGGGCATAAAGCATTCTCATACATTATGGGCGACTCATGTCCCGGGAATAATGAATGCGGGGCAGATCTCCTGTCCAGGGGGAATGAACTCTCCACCCTCAGGTAGTGAACCAGTTGTGGGAGAGGTTCGGCCGCATCGATCTCTTCGCATCGCACAGAATGCAGCTCGAACGTGTCCTCGCCTGCACTCAAAGGTAGACACACAGCCGCCATTGAAGCAAGTAACAGTGAGTAAAACAATGGTAATGTATGTGAATAGAGTATTAGCAATGTAAGGAGATTAGCGGCAACCAAGCTGGCGATGCTAATGGGCTATAAGTTGATAGTGGACCCGGGATATATTCACACGTTATAGAAACGGAAATGATGGTGTATAAAATTGATTTTAAGATAAATAGACGATAAAGAATTAACGTGACGGAGCTCAAACTTAAAACACGCGGTAGCAACAAACAGGAAGGCTAAATAGGCTAAGACATGGGATTTTTTATTTTCAAACTGTTGTCTACAAGGTAGTGCTAGAGCTCTGTGGGGAAAAATTGAGAAAAACAAGTAAAAATAAATAAATGCTAAAAATGAGATCAAATTAAATAAATACATTTGATTAAAATAATAAATTAATAATAAAAATAAATAATACACCTAATGCTACAGTACTATATTGAGTACAAAAAAACATAATAATGTAATAAAAAAAATTCCCAAATAATATTTTACACATATTTATAATATTTAAAATTATTTTATTTCAGGGTGGGAGTTCCTTGCACAAGGATGATCATATTTGGGGATCTGTGGCATCAGAAAGATTAGAAAGACCTGAACTAAGATATTTTTAGTATTATTTTGCTGTAATTATGACAAAGCCCCTTGTTTTCAAACTTTTTTATTAACAGAAATTGGGAATATTGATATAATAAATTTATTAACCATGATTTATTTTGTAATTCCAGAAAGTAAAGAACTGTATGTTCTTCATTAAAATAAGTAGTTATTGAGGGGGGAGGAAAGAAATATAATTTCATTTACATCTAGATTTTTTTTTTAGCATTTTAATTTGCATCAGAGTTAGATTATTTAAGTGTATTAAAGGGGTCATATGATGCTAAAAATAACATTATTTTGTGTATTTGGTGTAATGAAATGTGTTTATGCGGTTTAAGGTTTAAAAACACATTATTTTCCACATACTGTACATTATTGTTTCTCCTCTATGCCCCGCCTTTCTGAAACGCATTGACTTTTACAAAGCTCATCGGTCTGAAAAGCGAGGTGTGCTTTGATTGGGCAGCTATCCAGTGCGTTATGATTGGCCGAATACATCAAGCATGTGACGGAAATGTTACGCCCCTTACCATACTGTGATGCCCTGTCCGGCCGGAGCAACGAGACAAAAACATTAAAACCCATTATTAACGAGGCATTTGTTGCATCCAGTGGGGCATAATTACGGATTATAATGACTTATACTGTCTTTTTATGCGTTGCGATGCATCGTGCCGCGTAAACATAAAACCATGTCTGCATTTGTGATCGAAAAATTGAAATCGCATCATATGACCCCTTTAATAATAATTTATTAATTGAAATACTTTGAAGTCATCCTGCGGCCCATAAGTTAGCTCTTAAAAATGAGCTCTACAATAATACAGGGAAATATTTAATCAGAATACACAGCTACATTTGAATGGCTGTCAGTGGAGAAAGATGCTTTTACGGGGTCATTGAGGTCAACCAGCAAAATTTTGACCCCTTGGTAGAAGCCATCAAAACAAACATGTAATGCCACCAATCAATCCTATACCTGCTGGAACATTTTTTTAATGCTTCTCTAATGTCTCTCATATATTTCATGCCAAACAGATCAGCCAGTTTGTATTGTGATCAACATTTTTGCACACAAAAGCAGTTTATTCAGCATACTGAGACATCACCTCTATCAATTTTAAACAGAAAACCCCCCATTTAAGCCCTTCTTGTCTTTGTCAGTCTGTTTACGTGAATGGAAAAGGGGTTGCGAGTGTGAGCGCGATGGAGCTGGTGAGCGCTAACGTTCGGGCCTGTACGTGTCGGCTGGACCTGTCCTGTGGTTGCTAATCTCTCCCAGTCATTCAGTAGCATTTCCCCCTCACTATGGTGCCGACTCCACCAGATAACACGGCTTCACCCTGAATGGAGGAAGCCCATGACAGAAAAAAGCGAACGATGTGTCTTGTGTTCCAGGCTTGAAAAAACCGCCCATGCCATTGCTTGCAGCCTCTTTCTGTGCATCTCCCTTTCCCTTTTGCACATTTTTTATAGAGTCCGGAAAACCAGAAGCCGCCTGCGTTGCACAATGAGGCTCCACTAGAAGCCAGGGGAGCAGAGCTATGTGGTCAACCATGAGAGATGGAAACAGATGGAGGAGAGGGGAGGGGCGCTATCTGAGATATCATCGCCAACCAGAGTTCATCTCACACAGAGACCCATATTCCACAGCGCTGAGGCCTTTTTCCAGACCGGCATGGAACAATGCACACAATAAAGCCAATCTGGTGGCTCAATGATGCAGGGATTATAGTTTGCGTGTGTGTTTGGGTGACACTGAATGTCATGTCTCTAACAGGTTGGTTAGAGTTATGATTTTGACTAGTAAGCAACCACTGAGAACTCTTTAGTAAACATATAACAACATCTTAATAACACTCAGAACACCTTAGAAACTGTAGAGCAAAACCATGGCAACCACAAACAACAGCCAAACATTCTCACATGGCAAAAAAAAAAAACCTGGCCAAAATATATTTTAAATGTATTATAATGCTCAATGAAATATTTGTAGTTTCTACCTTCATATGTGACCCTGGACCACAAAACCAGTCACAAGGGTCATTTTTAAAAAATGTAGATTCATACATCATCTGAAAGCTGAATAAATAGGCTTTTTTTTGTGTGTGGAAAATCTGGAATCTGAGGGTGCAAAAAAATCAAAATATTGAGAAAATCGCCTTTAAAGTTGTCCAAATGAAGTTCTTAGCAATGCATATTGCTAATCAAAAATTAAGTTTTGATATATTTACGGTAGGAAATTTACAAAATAATTTCATGGAACATGATCTTTACTTTATATCCTAATGATTTTTGGCATAAAAGAAAAATCGATAATTTTTACCCATACAATGTTTTTTTGGCTATTGCTAAAAATATACCCCAGCGACTTAAGACTGGTTTTGTGCTCCAGGGTCACATATACCAAAATATATTTCAAAATGTACTTTAAAAAATATACAAAAAAAGGTCAAATATAGAAAAAATATTTATGTACAGTAAGTATTATATGTTTTGGCCTTTTTCCATTTTGAAATATATATTTGAAAATATATTTTTTTGCTGTATGGAATTATTGGCTCAAAGACAAAAATAATCATTTAATGTAATAGAAAATTTCCATATGTATATATATACACACACACACATATATATAGGGAGCAACATATGATATAAATAAGAAAGTGGAACATCTATGAATTTGCCTGTGATTTGCAAAACTAAGCTATACTGTGTTTCAGACTGTTGAAGCCGATAAATCATACATGATAAAAAAATACTGTTGAAGAAATGTTACTCCCACAGTACAATCTGAACTAATTGGCACTGAAACAGCTCATATGATTTATGCATTTTGGCATCACTCATCCCCTATGATTTTCGAGCAGCACTTGACCTGCTCCGCCACTCTATGGAAAGTGCTGGATTTGCATATGTGCTGTCATGGCACATTGTAACTGTCACACTCCCACTACAAACTAATTCATGCAGGCTGCAGAGTTCACAATGAAGTGATAGAAAAACCACAAGCACAACGTCAAACGTCTGTTATGATGCAGTTACGTCGCCGTTTTGATATAAAGACTGTTTTGAATTCCAACTGTGTTCAAGCAAGTCTTCACGCTCCTCTTGTATCTTGTCAAGATTTACAGCAAAAAGAAAACGATGCTTTACATAAATCTTTATTTGTAAACTGCATTCTTTTTCCATACAACATTTTAAAAACAGCTTACAAATTCCACAAAGAAAAGTGTTAAAAAAGTTATAGAAAAGTGATTACAAACACAACAAAGTAAAGGCAGTCTATATATACACTATCATTTAAAGGTTTGGGGTCGGTTTTTGAAAGAAATCTCTTTTGCTCACCGAGGATGCATATATTTGATCAGAAATACAGTAAAAACTGTAATGATGTGAAATATGATTACTATTTAAAATAACTGTTTTCTATTTGAATATATTTTAAAATGTCATTTATTCCTGTGATCAAAGCTGAATTTTCAGCATCATTACTCCAGTCTTCAGTGTCACATGATCCTTCAGAAATCATTCTAATATGCTGACTTTCTGATCAAGAAACATTTCTGATTATTATTATTATTTTTGTAGACACTGATACTTTTTTCAGGATTCTTTGATAAATAGAAAGTTCAAAAGAACAGCGCTTATTTAAAATTGTGTAACATTATAAATGTCTTTACTGTCACTTTTGATAAATTTAATGCATTCTTGCTGAATAGAAGTATTAATTTCTTAAAAATATATATCTTACTGACCCCAAACCTTTGTCAAAACTTTCATGTAGTTTTCTAACTATGGACATGTTCCACTAATGCTTCACAAGCACAAAGTGTCATAATATTTTTCATCTTTCAAGCTTTTCAAATCTAACAAACTTGAAAAGTGTGTTTGTTCTGTCTTTCTTTTAAAATAAATGCACATGATTTGATGTTTTGACATTCAGATATCATGTGTGACTTAAGCATCCAAATATTTTTAGGGCAACGTGTTTTTTCATGCATCCATATCTGTTAAGTTTTCAAGTATGTTTTTACTGAGTATCTCAACACATGGCTGGGCAGTTGTGAGTGTTTTGTACAACTTTTTCCAGCTTTCCATGGTTCCTGTCACACCGTGCTGGGTAAGATGGCAGCTGGTGGGTGGTATGGGTAGGGCAGGCTGGCGTGGCTGTGGAAGGCAGCGGTGGGCGGCAGTGAATGGGAAGAGTGGCTGTAGACGCCCAGAGCTCCTGGACTCTGAGAATACAAGTCGAAATTCTGATCAGATGAAGGATTCTTTGAAAAATATAGATTCTCCTCTGTGGCGCTAAACTTCTTCCCTTTCCTGTTCTTGCTGGACCCCTTACGGTTGCGCGTCTGGATGCCTTCCTTCTTCATAGCAAGCGGTCTGTTCACCTGATGAGAGGGATTGAAGTATTAGACACAGAACTACAGTTAGAGCTGCTGTGTGCAATTTCTAGCCAAATGGAATTGCATAAATAATGATCATCTGGTTGAAATTCGCCAAAACTACTTTACAGTGTAGAGTAAGTCAGAAGTTGACTGAAAGTGTTGCAGAGGTTCAGGGAGGAAATGTCTATGAATTATTTGTTTTTGTTTTGCTTTGCTCACAATACACAGAACGAATTCATGCAAATCAGGTAACGGCACAAATGCATGCAACAATTTGGTGCTAGATGCAATTTGCATGCCGCAATTCCCTGAGTGACACAACTTTTACAGTGAATTCGACCGCAGATTTTTACATTCAAATTACACGCATCAGCTTTTACTCAATTAACCCAATACCATTTTTACATTTTAAAGGGGTCATATGATGCGATTTCAATTTTTCCTTTCTCTTTGAAGTGTTACAAGCTCTTGGTGCATAAAGAAGATCTGTAAAGTTGCAAAGACTAAAGTCTCAAATCCAAAGAGATATTCTTTATAAAAGTTAAGAGTCAGCCACGCCTACCTA
>NW_015555768.1:564995-582206 GCF_001515605.1 Sinocyclocheilus anshuiensis
CGCGTAAAAAGACAGTATAAGTCATTATAATCCATAATTATGTCCCCACTGGATGCAACAAATGCCTCGTTTATAATGGGTTTTCATGTTTTTGAATCATCGCTCCGGCCGGACAGGGCATCACAGTATGGTGAGGGGCGTAACATTTCTGTCACACGCTTGAGGTATTCGGCCAATCACAACGCACTGGATAGCTGGCCAATCACAGCACAACTCGCTTTTTAATACCGATGAGCTTTGTAAAAATCGACGCGTTTTTGCATAGAGGAGAAACAGTAATGTACAGTATGTACGGCGGGGCATAGAGGAGAAACGATAATGTACAGTATGTGGAAATAATGTGTTTTTTGAACCTTAAACCGCATAAACACATTTCATTACACCAAATACACAAAATAATGTTCTTTTTAGCATCATATGACCCCTTTAATTAAAAAGTCAAGTTAAATGAGTGAAGTTGCTCACATTGTGAAGCTTGAAATAGAGTCCGCAAGCGTTACACACGGGCTCTCCGCCGGCGTTGCGTCTCCACAGCGTGGTGGTGCTGGTCTGACAGTTCGCACATTGAGTTCCTGTTCGCTTACTGATGACCTACAGAGAGAGAAATATCATATAGCAGAAAGTCTATAAATCACATATAGACTACTGTTTAAAAGTTTGAGGTCAGTAAGAAATCAATACTTTTATTCAGCAGGGATGCATTAAATTGATCAAAAGTGACAGTAAAGACAATTATATTACTGCAAAAGGTATTTGAAATAAATGCTGTCCTTTTGAACTTACTTCCACAAAAACATTAAGCAGCACAACTGTTTTTAACATAGCAGCAGCAGCAAATCAGCATATTAGAATGATTTCTGAAGGATCATGTGACACTGAAGACTGGAGTAATGATGCTGAAAATTCAGCTTTTTAAATACATTTTAAAATACATTCAAATAGAAAATAGTTATTTCAAATTGTAATAACAGTTCACCGTTTTTACAGTATTTTTGATCAAATAAATGCAGCCTTGATGAGCAGAGATTTTTTTTTTTTTTTTAAGTTCGTTCTCTTTATCAGTGAATTGAGTATAAGTGAGGTGTACCAGTCTCTTTTTGGGTCGGATGAGGGGTCTGTTCTGTCCGTTCATCTTGTGGTACAGACCGCAGGCATTGCAGAGGTAGTGTCCCGTTCCATCACGCCGCCACAGAGGGGTTGCAGTGGCCCCACAGTTTACACACTCACGCGGCTCTGTCACCACAAAAGATCATAAATAATGTTCACATTGCACATCATTGCCCAGCTTTATCAGAAATACACAATGAAACGCACTCTTACAAATAAAGATTTCAATTAGGGCATTTACAGACTGAAGTCCTATGAGAACTTTTAGTCTTTCGTTTTTTAGAAAACCATTTATGTGCTGGTGATTTTTATACAATTCAGAAACCAATGTGCTGATCTGCAGAACCTTTAGAGTAACATCAAAACCCATATAGTAGCTGAACCAAAAGTACTGCAAAGAACCACTGAAGAACATTACATTTTAAGATTGTATACACTTTAAAAAAAGATCGTAATTTTGACAGTTAAAGACTGTAGAAAATACTAGGGTAAAAACATGTTAGTTGGTTAACAATAAGTTCCCTTATTCTATACTGTGAAACTGTATCTAAAGAAACTTTTCATGTAATTTTACAGTAAAATGTACAGTTTTTGGAAGGGAAAAGAATGTCATCTTATAATTTACAGTTAAAAACTGTAAACTGAAATTCCCAGAATTCCCTGTGACAACTCACATTTGATGGTTTTTCATTGATTCATTCATCTTAGTTTTTTATTGCCAGTTATGTACATTAGGGTTTTATGCTACATGTTAATTCATATTTATTCCATTATTTTTGTGTATTAGTGTATTATGTGTATTAGTATTTACCACAGCTTGTGGAAAAGCTACTTGTGATGAACTTACCATTAAATTAACATGACTTCACATTTTTAATAAAACACCAAAGTTTATTATTATTATTCTTATTTAATTATTTTAAATGATGGGATTGGAATATTGTAATTGTTCTACACTTTGTGTTGTTTGTTTGTTTGTTTGGATATTATAACAAAATGTATTCAAAATAGAAATACAAAAAAAGACCAGAATGGCTCGAGTTAATGGATCACAACATGAAAGGTTTGACTCTAGAACGGTTTAACTTCACTGCAGAAAAAAGATTGCGTTTTTGTTTTTCTAGTACAAATATCTAAACCTTTCTTAAATCAAGATACATTTAATTGAGAAGAAAAATGACATAACATATTGTCATTTTCCAAAAAAAAAAAAGTTTGAGCAAAACATGCTAACTGTTCTGTCTTTGTCTGCACAGACTAGCACAAAACACTATTTAGATCTAAAATAAAACATGCGATTTATTTCTCAGCTGTTTACTTTCACAGACATAACCGACTGTTTTTGTAACTTGTGGGTTTTTTAATGTAAACTTGTGTGTGAATGAGAACTTAGTTTAGTACTCACATGCTGTGACAGCCGCTTTCTGTCCGTGTGCTTCGGATGTGTGCGCTCAGAAAACCGTATATCAGAAGTTTAAACTCATATGGTTTAAACCGCATGATTTCAGCGCGATAAACATGATAATCAGAACCATAACAGATGTTTTTAGCAGATACCAGCTGTAATGATGCAGCTCTATTCTGGAAAAAGGGGCGGGGAGCAGCAGCTCATTTGCATTTAAAGAGACAGGCCCGAAAAACAGCGTGTTTCTGCTTCCACTCAAAATAGGCATTTTCAAAATGATATAATAAATGATCTGTGGAGTATTTTGAGCTTAAACTTCACAGACACATTCTGGGGACACCAGAGACTTATATTACATCTTGTAAAAAGGGGCATAATATGTCTCCTTTAAACTAAACATTTTTTTTGCCAATGTGGTCAGATGAAAAATAAACTTAATTCAAAAGGAAAACGAGATTATTTTTCTGAACCCATTGGCAGATATTTTTTATTGTTTTAAGCAAAAACCCAGTTAATTTTGATAATTTTATCAGAAAACAAAACTTAATACCTTAAGTAATTTTGCTTCTCAAGTAAATCTATCTTGATTTAAGAATGTTTAGATATTTGTACTGGAAAACAAGACAAAAATATAGAGTAAGAAAATCGCTTTTTGCCACCCCACATTATCCGCCTGTTATGATACTTCCTCACCTAAAGGAGAGAATTTCATCTTGCTGCATAAGTTGGGTGAGAAGGACGAGGGTGTGTAGAGAAGCGAACTGCTGTAGTCCTGCGTGAAGCTCCCGTAAGGACTGTAGTGGCTCAGTGACTGCGAGTGTGTTTTCGAGGAGTGTGTCTGCGCATACACACTGCTCACTGAAGGGGAAAACACACCGCCAAACGACTCCCCACCTCCAGGAGGACTCGGCCTCTCTCCTTTCATGCTATCCTGCACAATGAGGGTGTCCTTTTGGTCCTGGATAAGGGAGGGAAGGGCAGAACGAGGCGGTCTGGCAGATGAAAGGGACGTGGAGCCGTGGAAGGATGCGGAATACGCACTGCTGTGCCAGGAGGATGGGGATGATGGGAAGAGGTTGGTTAGAGAGGGGCTGCTCGAACTTTCCAGCCAGGACAGGTTTCCCAGGATTGGAGAGGAGTAAACGGGATATACTGAGGGAGAGAAGGAGGAAGGAAGGAAGCTCAAAGAAAGAAACTGAAATCAGGGAAAGTCTGTTAATGCTGCTCCATTGGGCGGCTCAAGTAAAAAGAGCATGTTGATAGCACCACAGAGACATATATATTTTTTATAGTATTTATATATATTTTTAAAAGTTTCAACTTTAATTCAATTACTTTTCTGCATATTAAACTGGGATATGAGAAAGTATTTGGACATCAAAAGTATTATTTTACTTGTGTAAAGTAAAAATGCTCTAATAAAATTCTTCTTATAATTTAATTTAGACCTTCAAAGTACAAATCCTGACTCTTTTCTCTGATAAAAGAAAGATTTTTGTACATCTTATTGAGTAATTGAGACAATTTAATCATTTTTTTTGTCAACTTTTATTCATAACATTAATGACATTTGGGAGATTTGTCCTTGAGACACAACACAGTCTTTAACAATACATTTGAAATATAACCATTACTGAAGATGTCAAAATCACTCATTTTATGGCTAGATAGTCCCATACTTTCACTTACATATAGTTTCTCTTTACTAATGGGTTCTTTTTATATTAGTTAAATGCTTTTTTTTCTTTATAGGACAGCACAGTATATTTTGGACATGTTAATACTATGGCACTGTTCTTTAAAGTACCAAGAAAATGTAATAGCATATGAATATGGTAATTGTTCAGTACAGTATACACTACTATTTGATTAAATAAATGCAGCCTCGGTGAGCAGAAGAGCCTTCTTTCAAAAACATTTAAAAATCTTACCGACCTCAAGCTTGTGAATGGTAGGTAGTGTATATCAAAGTAACGTGTGACACTGCCATAATACTTTCTTGACAGTGTGCTGTGTCCTGTATGTGCAGCACTGACCTGAGCTGGTTTGAAATGCTCCAGATGGACGACCATTGACAGGGCTGCTGAACAAAGAGGGCAGGCTGCTGTGATCTGCATCGGTGTAGGGGTACACTGAACCCTCCTCAGTGTGGACCATATAGCTGGAGTCAGGTGGGTAAGTGGGCATCACCTCTGATGATACCATGGAGGAGGAAACCCAGCGAGCCTGTTCAGCGGAGGTCTCCATGTCTGTCAGGAACTCCTTTTGTACCTCGTGAAAAAGGACATTTAATGCACATGGAAAATGTCACATAAATTTTTTTTTTCCCCCTGAAGTAGCATGTTAAAGTGTAGTGCATTGAGGGAAAACCTCCTAATTATGCATAATTCTGCCAGTAAGAACAAGAAGAATCAGTTACAATCCAAGCTATTATTTAATCATTTCAATAACTGCAGTAGAATATCTTCAGTTAAAAGCTGAACCACATAAAAATACATTTCAGAACATTTACATTCTGAATATGTTTGGAAACCAAGCTGCAATCACAATAACATTTATTCTATGGACACAAGACCATATTTACATTTCAAATCACATTTAACACAAAACCCGTACTTTCACATAGCAAACAATCCCTTCTATCTTTAGCACAGATCTTAAAATAAATGATACTGATTTGAAGTGCACAAGACAAATCACAACAGCAGTGACAGTGTCACCTGTCAGAAATTACACTTAGAATCAAATGACTCTAAAACGAGATAAGCATCACTTGCATTGTTTGATTTGCTAATGCAGCTGTAGATATGGTAATGTAGATCTGACTGTAATGTGGCATACCTGAGCTTATCGGTTCAGTCTTCAGGACAGGTGTCTGTGACGAAAATGAGCACCGCTGATGGCTCAGAACTTTATGTGTGAAGACTTCTGTGCTCGGAGTGATTGAGGTTAGACATGTGGGGACAGTGGGCGGAGCCACAGACAGGTCAGCTTCAGCAAATGGGGTGTCTCATAAGTGCAAATGCACAAAAAAAGTCTGGAAATATGCCACATCAGTCTGCACTGCAAATGAGAATTTCAAATATGCAAAGCCAACAAAATCAAATACTCAGAGCTGCTAAAACACACAGAAAGGTTTCTATGTGGAAGTTGAACCGAATGCATCAAGAACATTTGATTAAATTCTCAAATATCTGCTTTAAACTATTTTACAATTATACTTATAATTATACTTAAAGTATAAAGACATACAATGCGCAATATAAAGAAATAACCAAACTTAGAATATGAAAATCATTTACTCACATCTACATCATTTACTCACCCTCATGTCATTCCAAACCTGTACGACTTTCTTTTGTGGAGCACAAAAGAAGACATTTCGAAGAACGTTGGGATACAAACAACTTTGGACCCCATTGACTTTCACTGTATGGACAAGAAAAAAAGAAATTACTGGAGACATTTTTCCACAGAAGAATGAAAAACATACAGGTTTGGAACTATGTAAGAATGAGCAAATATTTATTTTTGCGTGAACCATCCCTTTAACTAAACTTGCTATAAATTCTATGAATTATAACCAACGTAAAAAAAGAATAAATAAATAAAAATCTTGATAAAAGCCAAACCACCAGTGGAACAAAAGGGAAAGTGGAGCCAATAAAAGATGCAAAGCGCAGCTTAATATGTAACACAAGAGGACAGTTGAGCTGATTGCACGAATGCAAACAGAGACAAATGCTGAAATCATTCTAAAGACGTCTAGCTTCACCACATGCACACAGAGCGGGGCTGTGGAAGTCATTTGTTAATCAAAGCATACCGTTTTCTTTCCTTTTGTTTGTTCAGTCTGAAGGGAAATTATAGTGTCTGTCATTTAGCTAATGCAATGTAAAGTATAACAGGCTACAACAGAATAAAAAGTCCTTGTTTGGAGTTTATTTGCCTGAAATATCGTGTCCATGTTAATTTAACAGATTAATTTAAGTTACACTATTTGCTTCCACCTCTGACGGAGAGGTTCTGTGATGTATTTTTACAAGAGATTCACAACTATGACTGCGTTAGTGGTTAAAGTAATAAAGTAATGTAAAAACAGATATAAATCAAGGACAGAACTGCTTTACGCACTATTAATAGAAACTAGTGTTTGCATGTTCAGTGATAAGACTAGCTTCCTTCACAGCTTTTCAACAATGTAATGATCATTTGAAAGGTAGAACGTTTCCCTATTATTATTAATTATATAACAGGGGATGTACACTACTGTTCAGAAGTTTTAAGTTGGTAAGATTATTTTTATGTTTTTGAAAGAAGTCTCTTCTGCTCACCAAGGCTGCATTTATTTGATCAAAAACCAGTACAAACAGTAAAACTGTAAAATGTTATTACTATTTAAAATAACTGTTTTCTATTTGAACAATTTTAAAATGTCATTTATTCCTGTGATGCAAAGCTGAATTTTCAGCATCATTACTCCAGTCTTCAGTGTCACTTGATCCTTCAGGAATCATTTTAATATGCAGATTTGCTGTTTAGGAAACATTTCTTATAATTAGCAATGTTGAAAACAGTTGTGCTGCTTTATATTACACTTGTTTCAGTTCAAAACAACAGCATTTATCTGAAATAGAAATCTTTTGTAACATTATAAATGTCTTCACTGTCACTTCCGATCAATTTAATGCACCCTTACTGAAAAAAAAAAAGCATTAATTTCTTTGAAAAGAAATCTTACTGACCCCAAATGTTTGAACAGTAGCGTATGATTCAAAACTAGTTACCTGGTGACTTGTTCTTTGGTGCAAAAACCTGGTGCTGTGAAGAGTGTTGGCACTAAACTGCATGACCAAACCTGTTCTGGTGCATTTATCACCGTATAAAGTTACGACTAACTGAATAAAACCAATATCAGTTAATTTCCACCAGCTGGTGTGAAACGACAAGGTTAATGGTTGTTGAGCAAAAAAGGAAGAATCGTGGGGTGGGGGCATCCATTGGCATTTTACAATTCCTCTGAAGTGGAGTAAGTAAAACAGCTTGAGATGATATCAAGTCAAATACGCTACTCCTCTAGTATGTGTACTGTAAACTGTAGCACGTAAACTGAAATGGATATATTTATATACAAAAACAGCTAGGCTATGTTCACACTGTCAGTTTTTTGGATTGACAACCGCATTTACTTACAGGTGTGAGTCTCGAAATGTCACGTTCACACAGCAGCCTGCAGTAGCTTCTCGAATACTGTCTGTATGAACGTGCAACGAGAGTCAAGTCCGTATTTATTACCGGTAACCATAGCAACAGTTACCAAAGTAATATCAAAGATGGCGACGTCCACAAAACTTAAAAGTCTTATAATAATTCATTACATTTATATAGCGCTTTTCTAGGCACTCAAAGCGCTTTACATTGTGAGGGGGGATCTCCTCATCCACCACCAGTGTGCAGCATCCACCTGGATGATGCGACGGCAGCCATAGTGAGCCAGAACGCCCACCACACACCAGCTTATTGGTGGAGAGGAAACAGAGTGATGATGCCAATTAGCAGATATGGGGATTGTTAGGAGGCCATGATGATCAGAGGCCAATGGGCAAATTTGGCCAGGATGCCGAGGTCACACCTCTACTCTTTTCGAAAGACATCCTGGGATTTTTAATGACCACAGAGAGTCAGGACCTTGGTTTAACGTCTCATCCGAAGGACGGTGCTTGTTGACAGTATAGTGTCCCCATCACTATATTTGGGCGTTAGGACCCACACAGACCACAGGGTGAGCACCCCCTGCTGGCCTCACTAACACCTCTTCCAGCAGCAACCTAGTTTTCTCTGGAGGTCTCCCATCCAGGTACTGACCAGGCTCAGCCCTGCTTAACTTCAGTGGGCAACCAGTCTTGGGCTACAGGGTGATATGGCTGCCTTATCACTTTCTGACATGACAAGAATCCAATCGAGTCGCGAGTTCATCTGTCAAACCTTCATTAACCGACAGCAGATTTTATATTTTGGGTGGGGAGTGTTATTATGTGTGTATTAACTGTTCCCTCCTGGTGGAATGACCTGCCCAAATCAATCCGAGCAGCTGAGTCCTTAACCTTCTTCAAGAAACGACTAAAAACACATCTGTTCCACCTTTATTTGACCCTCTAACTCTAACACTTTCTATTCTATTTTAATTCTACTTTATCTATATTTATTTTTTTATTCTTTATTTAAAAAAAAACAACAAAAAACAAAAACTAGCTTTCTATTTTTTCTATTCTATCAGCCGGGAGAGGGTCCGTGAAGAAATACGGATGGAGCAAAGCCTGAGGAGCGAGACGGGGCACTATGAGTGTCACTGGAGTTACACGACTAAATGAACCTGTACAGAACTTCAAATGTGCACCTGTCTAGCACTGATCCTCTGTTTGGATGGATAGACGAGGAACTTCTTCAGCAGGTCCACAGCTTGTGGTGACGTGTCAGGCACGATCTCCTCCAAAGGAATGGGGGGGTTTTCTTTAAACGTGATTTTATTGTAGTCTGGTAGTTCTGTTATTTCCTAGATTGGATCAACAAGACATAGGTGAAATATTCACCCATAGCTCACCCATTGTGTGTCAAAACTGTAATGATGAACGGGGCATAGTGAATGCAAATGAGAGCTCACTGGCCAAACTTTCTGGTTGGGAGTTCCCAGCACTCGTAAAACACAGCACAACTGCTCAATGTCATTCTCTCCAGGGAAAAGTGGAGAGTTATTCAACAGCTCCCCAAAAATGCAGCCCACTGCCCTGAAACAAGCCAGAAGAGACACAGACACACCAGCTGAGTGTAGAATGGGCACTACTGCCATCTAGTGGACACTTCAGGAAAGACAAAGTTCACAAAATGACTTATGAGTAGAGACACTCATTTGAATACGTTATTTATTGTACTATGAAATCTGACATTTAGTCACAGTTTAGTTTGAGTTGATTATTTTGGTACAATTCATCTCATTTAATTTTCAAAAAATGAAAACAAAGACAAATGTAAACTATACATTTTACATCTACAGATTTAAGAATTGCATAATACATTGATTTTTAGAGTAATTATAATTATTTATCAATGGATAGAAACAGATAAAAATGTAAAAAAAAAAAAAAACATGCTGATGCATTTTACACTCCTTATCAGTAACATTTTACTCAATAATTATTTTTTAAATATAGGAAATTTCCTACCAGAGATCAACTCCTTCATCATATTTCCGGGCACCATACAAAAGTTCGGGTGATCTGTACCATCTGAAACACAGCACATTAAATATTTTTAGCCATTTAATCTATGCTTTAGCTGAAACACACCACTAGGAGCCAGAACAGACACAGACACACCAGCTGAGTGTAGAATGGGCACTACTGCCATCTAGTGGACACTTGAGGAAAGACAAAGTTCACAAAATGACTTATGAGTAGAGACACTCATTTGAATACGTTATTTATTGTACTATGAAATCTGACATTTAGTCACAGTTTAGTTTGAGTTGATTATTTTGGTACAATTCATCTCATTTAATTTTCAAAAAATGAAAACAAAGACAAATGTAAACTATACATTTTACATCTACAGATTTAAGAATTGCATAATACATTGGATATTTTTAGAGTAATTATAATTATTTATCAATGGATAGAAACAGATAAAAATGTAAAAAAAAAAAAAAACATGCTGATGCATTTTACACTCCTTATCAGTAACATTTTACTCAATAATTATTTTTTAAATATAGGAAATTTCCTACCAGAGATCAACTCCTTCATCATATTTCCGGGCACCATACAAAAGTTCGGGTGATCTGTACCATCTGAAACACAGCACATTAAATATTTTTAGCCATTTAATCTATGCTTTAGCTGAAACACACCACTAGGACCAGAGTAGCTCAATGCCGGCTTGACAGAAGCTTTAAGTAAACTATCACCTGGTGGCCACCTGGTGACTGTACAGACGATCTCCTTCATTGGAAAAGAGCCTGGCCAGACCGAAGTCAGCGATCTTCAGGTGACCCGTTGAGCTGATTAGAAGGTTTGCAGGCTTTAGATCCTGCACACAAAAACATGTAAAGCACATTAATAGGACAGATCACAGTGAAGGACAAATGTAATGACATGAGGAACACAGCCTCACCCGGTGCATGATGGAGTTCTCGTGGCAGAAAGCCACTCCTTTCAGCAGCATCATCATGTAGCCTTTGACCTGGGATGCGGTGAGAGGACGCTGGGAATTCCGAATGACTTCTGACAGATCTGAAAACATGTACTCAAACACCAGCACAAAGCCTGTGCCGTGCGGGAAGACATCCTTCAGCTTCACCACCTATAGAGGTGATCAAAACAGAAATAAAAATACATCTAGATCAAATGAGGAAAATATAAATAATAAAGGATTCCAGGTTATCCAAATCATCATAGCATGGAAGCCCATTTCTGCCACATGAAAAAAAAAATCTTGCTTTGGTAAATCATAATGACATAAAAAAATAATAATAATTATGACTAAAGTTCTGACTTTTTGCCATAACTTTGACTTCAAACTCATAAATGACAGTCATGACTTAGCATGTCATGATTTAGACTTCTCATATTTGTCTTTTCGTCTCATAAATGACTTAGTATGTCAATATCAGGTTTTCATCTCATAATTTTAACTTTCTTTTCATAATTTCGACCTCATAAATAATTTTTACTGTTAGATTTTTTTTTTTTACTTCTCAAATGATTTAGTATGTCAATTTAAGTGAAAAAAAGTGACGTGACCCATACTTGGAATTAGTGCTCTGCATTCAACCCATCCTAAGTGCACACACACAGCAGTGAACACACACACACTGTGAACACACACACACGGAGCAGTGGGCAGCAGTTTTGCTGCAGCGCCCGGGGAGCAGTTGGGGGTTCGGTGCCTTGCTCAAGGGCACCTCAGTCGTGGTATTGAAGGTGGGAGAGAGCGTTGTACATTCACTCCCCCCACCTACAATCCCTGCTGGTACGAGACTCGAACCCACAACCTTTGGGTTACGAGTCCGACTCTCTAACCATTAGGCCACGACTTCCCCAGACAACTTTGCCTTTTCATCTCATAATTTTGACTTTTATATCAATTTCCACTTTCATCTCAAATTTCTGGCATGAGTTTGCAAGTCATAATTTAGACTTCTCATAAGTGTGTCTTTTCATCTCATAAATATGACTTAGTATATCATAACTTCGACTCTTCATCTCATAATTTTGACTTTTTGTCATCACTTCGACTTTCATTTCATACATTTCTGCCATTACTATGGCATAATTTCAACTTTTCATCTCAGAATTATGACTTTTTGTCATAATTTTTATTTTTCATCTCGTAATTTTGCCTTTTTTATGTCGTAATTTCCATTTTCCATTTTTTTACTTTTTGTAAAAATTATGATTTTTTTCCCCTTTTTTATAAAATCATTTTGACTTTATATCATAATTATGATTTAGTATTGCCTAACTTTGTCGTTTCACCTTATAATTATGACTTTTAATCTCATTTCATGTCATTTACCACCATTAGGCCACGACTTCCCCAGACAACTTTGTCGAGTTTGCAAGTCATAATTTAGACTTCTCATAAGTGTGTCTTTTCATCTCATAAATATGACTTAGTATATCATAACTTCGACTCTTCATCTCATAATTTTGACTTTTTGTCATCACTTCGACTTTCATTTCATACATTTCTGCCATTACTATGGCATAATTTCAACTTTTCATCTCAGAATTATGACTTTTTGTCATAATTTTTATTTTTCATCTCGTAATTTTGCCTTTTTTATGTCGTAATTTCCATTTTCCATTTTTTTACTTTTTGTAAAAATTATGATTTTTTTCCCCTTTTTTATAAAATCATTTTGACTTTATATCATAATTATGATTTAGTATTGCCTAACTTTGTCGTTTCACCTTATAATTATGACTTTTAATTTCATGTCATACATTTCTGCCATTACTATTGCATAATTTCAACTTTTCATCTCAGAATTATGACTTTTTGTCATAATTTTTATTTTTCATCTCGTAATTTTTCCTTTTTTATGTCGTAATTTCCATTTTCCATTTTTTTACTTTTTGTAAAAATTATGATTTTTTTCCCCTTTTTTATAAAATCATTTTGACTTTATATCATAATTATGATTTAGTATTGCCTAACTTTGTCGTTTCACCTTATAATTATGACTTTTAATCTCATTTCATGTCATTTACCAAAGCATTATGTTATGTGGCGCAAATGGGCTTCCATATTCATAGAATGTGAGTTGCATAAGCAAAAGAGCTCTATCTTTACTACACAAGTCTTCAGTGATCAGTATCTCTCACGTATTGGTTGTCCTCAATCTCTTGCAGGGCTTTGATTTCTCGCAGGGCCTGGTTCGGAATACCATCTTCAAGTCTTCGCAGAGCAACTTTTTTCAAAGCCACCGTCTCTCCTGTCTGAACAGAAACAGATGAAGCAGTGCAGAAGCGTGCAGACAGCGACCTGTTCTTCAGCTTTTGTGAACTATTGTCATTTATACAGGATCAATACAGATATCCCGAAAACAGTCCAGTCCTACCTCGATGTGTTTGGCTTTGAAAACAATCCCGTGAGCTCCTTCCCCAATCCTTCCCAGAATACTGTACTGATCCATTCCGTGTCTTTGTTTCCTATTCACGCACTGGCAAGTATTCAGCAAAGTAACTGTGCAAAACAAAACATTAATATAAAACTGAAGGAAAACAGTTGCTAGCAGGACGATTGTTTCAAAGAGATCATCTGTGGTAAAGACCCGATGACGCTCCGCTGCAGCGAATAGCAATTGCCATGGAGACCGTTTCTGTATGGCAAGCGAATGAAGACAAATGTATTTTTAAAACGACCACGTACTGATTTATTCTAGTCAACAACATAAATAAAAACGGACAAATAATATTTTTCTAACAAAAATGGAAAGATCATTCTACCTAATATTTTAATTATTATCAGTATAATTGTAGTTTTTTTTTTTTTTTCAACGGCACTGGCATAAACAAAGATCTGTCAGGTGGCAACTGTTACTTTTCTCAGCGCTGTTCTGGACGGACCAATCATAATCGATTGCGCTTTCTAATTTATATATTTTTTAATTTATATTAAAATAAATATATTTTTTTATTTACAGCGATTGATTGCTTAAGCTGATCTACATTTATGTGTCACATACCAGCATTTGGAAAGTAACATTTAAATGATTATGATTTTGTAGCGTAGAAATGTCCCTAGGTTTATGGGTAATGTTATCAACCCACGAGTAAAAGCATTTTACCCTGGATATCCTATAACTTAATGGAAAGCATTTGTTTGTTTTTTCATATGCATATGTACATGCATTTTCATACATACACATATATAGTTAACCGTTTTCTAAATCCATGCTGTAGACTTACGAGCCAAATAGACTTGAGCAATCCTCCATGTTAAAAGATGTTAAACATGTTAAGTTTGACCTACATTTGAGGGCAAATATGGTACATTTTCGACTCGCTTACAGGATTTAAAGAAAATATTAATGTTAAAATTCCAAAGCCATGTATTTTCTTTTTCCTGATACAAATAATCTTTAATCACTTGCTGGTCATCTATATTTCTTGTACATACCATTTCTCAGAAGACAAGACCATCAGCAACACAAATGACAAAAACGCTGAAGTAAACAGCAGGCAAAACCAGACAAATGAACAGAGACAGAATTCCATTACTTTTATATGTCAAGACACAAAAGCAATCAATAGATGACAACATGTAAAAACATTTTGTTACAGAGAATTATATAAAAAAGGCAAAGAGTTTTTCGTTTAACGTCTTGCTACGTGAAAGAACTAATTTACAACGGAGTTCAAACTCTGGCTAAGCCAACAATCCATCTGCAACGTTTTCCCAACCACTAGAAACAGGAACAAACAGTTTCCAACTTCCATTCAAAAAAAGATTTCCACCAATTTAGCATTTACACAGGCCTGCATCCCTAAACAAGTCCAAACAGCCTGAAGCAGAGAATGAAAATGGTTCGAACTTTTGCTGCACAGTTTGAGAAGAATCCCAATTCGTATCTACCAACTCAATGCAAAACCAAGCATATAAAAGTAACGTGAGATTCAGAAAAGTAAATGTACAGGAACTATAGACTAATGACAGGGGGGAAATAAAAATAAAAGCATCTTTTTCTGTAGTAGGCTTCTATAAACGCCAAAAAATAAAAAGCTGGGTGGGAAAAAAAGGTGGAGAAAGCCTCAAAAGTGGGTTATTGATCAGAACAAATACATACATTTTACACTACAATTCCCAAAATAAAGGTCAAATCATTAATGAACACGGGAAACACTGTGGCCCGCATGTCAAGTCCACAAGCATGGAGACTACAGGGATGAGCAGTTAACATGTTGAGGAGAGGTGTGAGGTTTAAAACTGCGCCCTGAAGCACAAATACATGACAAGGAAAGACTTTTCTTATTTAAAAAATAATAATAATAATAATAATTACAAAAATAAAGCACACACAAAGAACTCCTGTATCACCATTTACTATTTTGAGGATTTTTTTCTCTCTCTTTATACAAGATCTAGTTGACGCAATGCAAAAGTAGTATGCTTTTTTTCCATCTACATGGATTGAAGTCCTTTTCGTCTTCAGCGTTGCGGTCCACAAATTGTCCCTCACAGCAAATGTATGAACACACAGTGATGCAAAACAGGCTACTGAACTCGAAGTGAATGAATAATTACAGATTCTCCGAATTAACAGTCTTTTCCCTCAGAAGCATCACCAAGTGCTGTTCGTTTTCATTTTATTTCGATGCATTTCCCTGCTTCGTTTCGCTGTCCACACTCCCTCCTCCGTATCTCCGTCTCCTTTCAGCACGTGGTTGAAATATAGACTTGCCCAAATAATAAAAACATCAACAAACTGACAAGAGCGCAAAGTTATTTTTCTGTTATCTATTGCTTGTATTGAAATAAGCTTAAAAATAAATGAATATCAAGGGAGGAAAACAAAGAATAAAGTATCTGATATAACAGTTATAACTAGACTGAACGCTGTTGTTGGAATCTCTTTACACAAAATTGTCAGGAAAAGCAAATGCATGTGCTTCTGAGGAGTAATAATAATAAGTAATAAGGCGTCCATGGCACCAAAATGTCCAGTGATGGGAGCGGATTTCCCAAAAATGGAAACAAAGGTTTGCCGTTTTTTTTTAACGTTTTCCTATTTTTGGCTGCAGTTTCCTTCCATTTTGTTTCATATGATGGAATGGGGTGAGAAGTGGAAGCAGGAAGGTCTTTCAGCAGGAGGTGGAGTTCAGTCATGGTTCAGCTCATAAACAGGGCGGGGTCAGGGGTCATGCGAGCTCTCACTGGTCAGGTCTGGCCTTCTTTGGACCAGCGCCTTTCCTAAAAGGGCAAAGAAACGTCCAGTTTCAGTAAAACACATTAGGTCTGGTATACAGGTCTGCATTATTCATTTTGAGAGGTGTAAGGGCAACATACTCACATATCAGGGGACGAGACCGGCCTTTTTGCACCAGGTTTGGCCGCAGAGCCATCTTTACTGGTTTCTGCAAACATATTAAAAAAATAAATAAAACTATTTCATTCCACAGCTTTAAGATGTTTAAATGCACCCTTTTCATATTTTCAGAGTTCTAACAAGTCATAATCATATTTGGTTAAACTTGGTGAACAGAAACAAATATAATTTTTGCTTCACATTTGCTCCAATAGCAAAAGTAGAAATCCACAATAGCATTAGTATTAGCATAGTGTATTTAAATGTATTGCCATATCAGATTTACATGGCAGATATAGATTCAACATTCCAAAAACATTACACTAAAATAAAATGGAATTGAGAAAAATGTAATGCATATTTTTTAAAATAAAATATAAATTGAATAAAACAATAAAATAAAAATGAAATTTTTATAAAATTTAACAAAAAAATGACTAGATATATCTACATATATTTATACATGTACACAAACACACACTATATATATATATATATATATATATATATATATATATATCTCTCCGTGATGACTCGATCGGTACTCACTAACTTGGCCGATCTCACGAACCGATCGCAATTTGATGAAGTCAACGTGTGATGACGTACATGATGCGTGGGGACAAATGATTTGGCGCTGCAGTCATGTCATCGCTGGTGTGGAAATGCTATGACTTTTTGAGAAACAATGAAAAATTAGCTATTTGTCGTGTATGTTTTGCATGATGATATGATAAATAGATGGTTCATTTTTAACAGCAGATTCGGTGACGTTAGAGCTGATCTGCGCCTCACTGCACATGTTTGCGGCACGTTACGGCTCCCGGAGCTGATCACGGCCGCTCTAGTCAGTGCTTGTGTTTATCAGCCAGCCGCGGCATGTTTCTGAAGTATCCTTCTCATGAAAAAAATTTATTTAAAAAAATGTAGTTAATATATTTGCATCATTTATGATTTATTTTATCCACCCACGACCCACCCACAAATAATCAGAATGCATCACGGCTCTACGCTTACTTTTCTTTTAAAAAAAAATGTACTTAAATTTAGGAGCACGTTCAAAATTTTAGGAGCACCTTCTAATCAATAATCCAAAATTTTATCAAAAATTAGC
>NW_015555768.1:582403-582740 GCF_001515605.1 Sinocyclocheilus anshuiensis
TCAGGAATGAAGCAAGTGACTGTCTTTATGAATGGGTAATCATGAATCACTGACTCACTAGATTCGTTTAAAAACGCCCGTTCATTCATAAACGAAACGCAGCTGTGTTTGAATGGAGATGCACAGCGGCTCCGCTGTGTCTGTTTTAAACTATTTTTGACGATGAAATAGAGCAAAATCAGACAATAGTGTTATAGTCAGACAATGTAAGTCACTTAATATTAACTTCTTGTTTATTTAATTTTATTGTATTAAATCATTATCACATTTACAAACTCCTTTAAAAATCATTAAAAGCTGTCACTCATCTTAGCTCATCGCGATCTCACATTTATAA
>NW_015555768.1:582771-583753 GCF_001515605.1 Sinocyclocheilus anshuiensis
GAAAATCGGTCAGTTTTGATATTGTGGCGAGCGCCACAAATAAATAAATGTATGGGAAACACATCCCACAGCACAACCACCTGAGCCCAACTTCAGTCTACTCATCACCTTAACTTTAACTGCGTTTGTAGCCGGAGCCATAGCCAGGCTGATAAACAAACACAGACCGGAAGTTAACTTCGGGCCAGGCGCCCGATGAAACAGTCTATATAAAGCTTGAAGCATCAGAATCGGCATCAGTCGATCACCATGACAAGAAATTGCCCCCCCCAAATTGTTAGTCATGGAATCCCTGATGTCACCTCGCTGCAAATGGAGCGCTTAGCCAAGTGCTAAATACCCTCAACGTGTTTTTGCAGCGTTGAGCAATGTAACCAATCACAGACATATCTGTTGATTTCTTGAACGCAGTGGCCAGTCAGAAACGTTTTGTCAGAATTCACTCACCACTGAAAGCGCCACAGTTTTTAAGTGTAGTTTTGCACGCTTGTGAATCATCTCATGATGCGATGTAAATAAGAGATTCATTGTGCAGTTTAGAGAGCTTCATTGATTATAACGGAACTTTGTAAGATCGCGATGAACGAAGATGAGTGACGCTTTTTAGTGATAAAGGGAGTGCGCTTTGCGCACTTTCTAGGGTAGAATCCATTCAGAATTTATATGAAACTTTCATTTTTCGGACACATAGGCTTACACCCTGCAAAGTTTAGGTAATGACATCCGCATATTTATGCGGTATTCACTCTCGAAATAGCAGTGATTGGCAATGGACGGAACATAAAATATGTTGATTTAATTCTGGAACCGGTCCTGGCCAAAACTCCACATACAGCGTGTGTCCCGAGCGAGATCAAATTCACGGCCAAAAGCATGTGTAAACTTTTATTGAGATCAGGACATATCAACCAGTAATTTCATTTCATTTCCAGTAACGGACGGTAGAAAGTTCAGCAATGAATGGTATGCGATTTATGACAGA
>NW_015555768.1:584131-593579 GCF_001515605.1 Sinocyclocheilus anshuiensis
ATATAACAAAGAGTGAAAAATTTAAGGGGGTCTGAATACTTTCCGTACCCACTGTATATATATATATATATACATAAAAACATTTTAATATAATTTGCCACAGTCTGAAAAGGGTCTATCCAACAAAATGTCCTCACCTTGTAGCCACCTGACTTGTGTTGCGGGGCCGTATCCTTTATCGTTGCGGGCGGCGATGCGAAAGATGATGGCGGGTTTAGTGGTGTAGTCGATGTGGGCATTGGAGAGACTTGATGACTGCACTAGGCAGGACGGGTTGGGCCCACAGTATACCCGCATAAAAGCAAGCTGAGCCGGAGTGGACGCTTTAGCCTCGACTGTTTGTGAGCTCTGGATGGCCAGATAAACCGAATACTCAATGATCTTCCCTGACGTAACTGAAGGAGGCTCCCAGGTCAGGTGAGCACCATCGGGGCTCTAATGGGAGAGGAAAAACTATTTTAGTGACCAAGATTAGGAAAAACTATTTTAGTGACCAAGATAAACCCACATGTAGACCTAACGCAAACCATTTGCATTGACCAACCTTGCTGATTTTGATGGCACAAGGTGCTCCAGGGAAGCCAGGTAAGCAGGTCTTGAAAGCAGAAACCTCAGAGAACGTCCCACGGCCGCATGCGTTGATACCAGCCACTCGAAACTTATATGCAGTGCCTGGAGAAAGCTCAATCTTCTTCATTCGGCTGTAGTCTGGGATTGCGCCAGAATCATCCTGCAATGTCATAGCAAAAATGATGATTAGTGGTCGACTGATATGGATTTTCTCTCTTCTCTTTTTTTTTTTTTTTTTAATGCAGATGCTGACAAGGATTTTTTTTTGTTAAATCTTATGCCGATATCTTAGAGTGCAGGGTGACCGATAGACAATATATCTCACTATTTAAAGATAGTATGAAGTAATTTAAAGAAACTGAAGTAATTTGAAAATTTAAAGATAAAAAACAAAAAGCAAAGTTAGAATTTAGATAGCAAGTTTTTAATTTTGTAATCAATCCTATTATAGTATTTTTCATAAATAAAGAAGTTGTAACCAGTACAATCAGAAATCTGTTGTGTTTGAGCACACTGGGAATCTTTTTCTCAAAAAAGACCAGGTAGCACTAATTTTACATACAGTACACAGTGATTATGACATGAGTAACAGTTTATTAGGTGTTCAAGATATTCAAAGACTCGATATATATATATGCACATTTGTCAAATGCTGACATTCCATGAAAATATTATAGTTTGTCTTTCTATTATTTAATAGAACTGTTAAACAAAGAACAAACTAATGAAGTTTTCAGAACTGTCAAAATGAAATCCCGCTTCCAAATCTTATCAGCCAAAGTGTCAAACTTATTGGCCTTGGCAAAATATATCTGTCGACCAGTAAAGTTGATTTCATTAGTTCTAAATAACACTTCCTATTGCAAAAGACATTTTACTTGAATTGCAGCAAAATACACAAACAGCAACATGATCATTACTTACATCAGTAACCGCTGAATCATCTGCTGGCACATAATAGTGCGTGACAACCATGTTTGTAACTTTAACGATTCCAACGTCAAACCACTGATTCTCTTTCTTCACTGGTGGCTTTACAATGGCTGGAGGAGCTTCTTGCTTCTATGACAAAGACAGGTGGTTGAACCAGTCTCAAAGTTAACAACATCTGAAATGGTGCATGATTTGAACTACTGCACCGATAACCAACAATAAACTTACCCCAGCTGCTGATTCAATCCCATTGGCCACCTCAGCTAAAGCAGTAGCAGCTTGCATCTTGGCAGGACTGGTGACCACCATTGGCTGAGATGGTGCAAAAGTACTTGATGGGGCTAGAGCTGCAGCAAAATAGAGGCATTTTTAGCATGCACTAAAATTTGATCATGAAACGAAATTATTAGAAAAAAATAACAACTTAACTAATTTGGTAACACTTTACAACAAGGTTCCATTTGTTAGTTAACTACATCATTTAAAGAAATAATTCACCCCAAAATTTGCTGAAAATGTACTCACCTTCATGCAACCCAAGTACAAAAAGTGTTTTTCTTCTTTCTCATAACAGATTTGGGGAAATTTAGCACCAATGGATCCTCTGCAGTGAATGGGTGCCAATAGAATGAGTCTGAACAGCTGATAAAAACATCACAATAATTCACAAGTAATCCACACCACTCCAGTTCATCAATTAATGTCTTGTGAAAGGAAAAGCTGTTTGTGAAAAAAGAAAAGAAAAAACATCTTTACAGTTTACTGTAAAGTTGTTCTCTTGAACTGTTTGAGACTGTTCACTTGTAAAAGGTGCTTGAATATGTGCAAATCCTTTCCTGATTCAGTTGAGGCGACTTTTTCACTGGAGCAGTATGACCCCTGTTTTAGTGTACTTTAGCCTGATAAAAATTTCAGTTAAAACATTTTGATGGATTTGCTTCCTACAAGCATGCAGCTCTTCACTTCACAAGATGTTAATTTTAATTAATGGACTGGAGTGGTGTGGATTACTTGTGGACTATTGTGATGTTTTGATCAGCTGTTTGGACTCTCATTCTGACGGCACCCATTCACTGAAATTTCAGTTAAAACATTTTGATGGATTTGCTTCCTACAAGCATGCAGCTCTTCACTTCACAAGATGTTAATTTTAATTAATGGACTGGAGTGGTGTGGATTACTTGTGGACTATTGTGATGTTTTGATCAGCTGTTTGGACTCTCATTGTGACGGCACCCATTCACTGCAGAGGATCCATTGGTGAGCAAGTGATGTAATGCTACATTTATCCAAATCTGTTCTGATGAAGAAACAAACTCATCAACAGCTTGGATGGCCAGCAGGTAAGTACATTTTCAGCAAATTTTCATTTTTGTGTAATGAGACCGTACTGTGTGTTACCACTCATTTTTGTTTGCACCATTAAAAACAATCATTTAAACACAAAAACAAACATCTCTTACTCTCTGCAGAAGTACGTGGAAGGAGACGGGCCACGGCTCCCATCTCGTGGCCATTGCTCTCAGATGCTGGGTCATTGAGGCTGTCTGCTGGTGCCAAGCCTTCAGTGGGCAGAGCAGCTGCGGCTGCTTCAGCGCTTAACTGCTGGGCTGCGGCCGCCTGCGCCTCCTGGAGCTGCTGCTGTTGCTGAACCAGAGCAGCGAGTTCCTGCTGGGTCAAAACTATAGGGATGGTGGTGGATTGCTGCCCGTCTTGACCTGCGTCTCCCGCACCTGAGACAGGAATTTAAGTCATGCTAAGAAGTCAAACTCTACTGTATACATCATAAAGCATATGGCAGTCTCTCGTACACTTACTGAGCACAGCCTGCTGAGCCGCCTGTAGGACAGCCTGGATGGCGAGGGCCTGTGCTTCTTCTGTAGCCGCAGCCTGTGCTGCAGCCTCTGCCGCTGCGGTCACAGCAAGCTCCTCTGGGGTCAGTCCAGTCACCATGAGGGTGGTTTGCTGTCCTTCTGCAGACATCAGCTCCTGGGGCAAAGCGAGGGCTTCTGAGTCTTGAGCTGCGAGACTCATTGCTTCTGCGCCCTCCACACCGGCCTCCATCTGCTGTATGGAGATAACCGGGAATTGTTTATTTGCACAATTAAACAAATGCTAAAAGGTTCACACAAGAAAAGTTTGAGGTAGGGCTAGGTGATAAAACGATAACTGCAGAGAAATAATTGTCCTTGATAAAACAATAAAAAGAGTTTAAGAAATGTTCGATATAATGTATACTCATTTGAACCGCGCCACATGGACCATTTATCCACTCGGCTCAAAGTTCAAATGGCAGCACAGCGTGAGCTCACTAGAGCAGATGGTTTACTCGCTGATGAGTCTCGGTCACGCGACCACAAACAGCGCTGTGAGATTCAGCGAAGAACACAAACAACTCGGTGATTTAAACTAGTTTAAAGCCAGATGAAACAGTGTTGACAAACAGGAGAAACGCTGTGCACAACGATACAGTCAGAAGGCATTTCAATCTACAAATCGCCATCATTTACCATGGATTTACTGTAGTAACACTAACTGCACCATGGTATTGTGGCAGAAATGTGGGATATTATATCACATTTTATTACATTATTAATGTAGACATGTATTGAAGGAGTAATGGAATATAATTACAGTATTTTTTGTGATTAAGCAATAGCGTTTGTGGATTTATACTAAATGTATTTAGACTACTGTTTTTCATACAAATACCTATATACCAGTGGCGTTCCGTTCATATAAGCTGCGAATGCTCCGCATAACCAGGCCATTTGAGAGAATAAGTTCACGGGATAATTCATATAACAGGGTATATACAGGAATCATGGAGTTAAATCTAATACCTTTTATGACCTTTTTTAAGATTCTTTCCATACATTTTAAGACCTCATCGCCACTCCCAAGTTTTAACTTGTTATATCTGCGACACTTTAACTTACATTTACTATATATTGATTGTAAGATAGCACAACTAAACAGACTTACTTTGTGATAACTCCTTATCAATACAACATAATTCGGAAGGGGGGAACGAAGCACAAGAGAATTAATTGAGTGACTAACCAATGCAACCCAAGAAACAAGAATTAGACCAATAAACAAAACAACTGACAAAACTTATTGAGTAGGGAAAATAAAGCTCTCTGAGTTCACACAGTATATTTAAAAGATGTATTTGTAATCTTTGTAATTGAAATCGAAAGTGAACTGCGACTGCTCATTAAAAAGGGATTTAAATACACCACATATTGATAGTGGCACCCTGATACGCAAAAATGTTTGCGAGAGCAGACACAAAAATCGCGTATGGGAGCATGCGGTAATGGTCAGAAATTCAGCGAGAGCGGGATCAACAAGCCCCGCGCTATCACACAGTGGCGCTGTCAGTCTGTGAGCGCCGTAACAGATGACGTCAAATCTTACGGTATTCCATAAATAAACTACACAGAACCCCACTATTCGGACAAATATACATAATGAAAAGATGATACAAAATGTAATACCTTGGAAAAAGGCATTTAAGACTTTTTAATACTTATTTAGGGCCTTAATTTTGTCTAAATTGATTTATCAACTTTTAATACTTTTTAAGACCCCGCGGACATCCTGTATAAACATGATTATAAGTTGATCCTTTATCATTTGAAATGTAACTAAAAGCTTAAAGAGTTAGGAATAAGTACGTAAAATGATTTATTTGCCAAACAGCAGTAATTTTCTTTAAATCTACGTCAGTTGCGGTTGCTTCCGGGCGAACGGATTCTCCGCAGCTCTCTCATCTCCGCTCTGTTGCTACGAGTCGTCAGGATTGTAGAGCGTTCTCAGTGATTTGCTGGTCTGCGGCTGATTTAATGCGCGAGGTAAGCTGTCAGCGAAGCACTCGCCCAAGTGGGAAAATGTGCTGTTGCTGTCAGATCTCGATTGCCGAGAACCACATTGCGTTTGATGCAAAAAAAAAAAAACACTGTATAGTTTTCTCAAGCAAAGCAAATTTTAAAAGTCCACTGAAAACATATCTTCTTACATTTTTGGTCATAGACAACGTATGTTGAAGATATACGTTATTGTCAACGTTATTGCCTAAGCGGTAAATAAAAAAAAAAATGTTTGTAAAAATGTGGGCTATATAAAATTTTAACAACAAATATCATTGTTCCCTTTGTTTTGCGTATGCTCATGTCACTTACAGTTAAAGTCCTTCTCGGATTTTATTATTGCTTGCCAGGTTGCAATGTTAGTTTGCAATATTTTAAATATTTTTGGGGTATTTTGCATGGTCCGTTACTGGAGTAGTGTCACCCGGGTGGGAGTTTTAACTCCTATTCACTGGGAATAAAAAAAATCATATAGCTGATGCAGAGAGCCATATAGACCGGGGGAATATACTTGTCAAAGTCAGGCAACACAAATCTGTTTCATGATTTGAAACAATATCACTCATTAGAACATGCAGAAACTAAGAAATACATTTTTCTATTAAGATATTTATTTTGTTTAGTGGTCCACCAATATATCGCCTCGTCTGATATTTGGAATTTTTTTAAATATCGGCATCGGCCGATAAGTCTTTCCGTGTGGCCAATGTTTTTCAAAATGGATTATGACACCATATAGTGCATTTATGCTTACTCTTTAAGACAAGCCACTCAACTTGTCAGCTGCAGCCAGCACCTGACAGACAGTAAAATGACCAATCGTCATTCACTTTCTAATGTGACGCTATGTTGTGTTACATACAATAACACTCAGGCGTGCAGCAAAGTCTTATTCAAACGTATCGTGAGACATCAGATCGGTAGCCCAGCGTCAGCTCCGGTGGGAGACACAGATGTGATTATAAACAAATTCAAACAAAAATGAAACCGTGTTTACCTCACAATCAATCAAAAATCCCGCGACTGACTCTTCCTCAGATATGTGCGTTGTTCTCGGGTACTTCTAAACAAGACGCTTTTCCGGTGGACTCAAAAGCCGGCGCACTCCAGAATGAAAGCTGGGTCGACACAAGCTTGCTTATTAGTACATAGTAACATTATTACTATGTTAAGTAATAATAATACATTTGAATTCCTTTATATGTTTATTCAGAAATATCTGCTGTATTTGATTGCCCATTACTGGCATATTATCGCGTGTAGTATATCTTTTCATATGTTCCAGTCTTATTTAATGCTGCTATATGCTGATAACCAAGCATGTAATTAGATGCCTTCAGGCTTGTATTATTTTTTACAATGAAACAGACAAGCAAAACGAAACAGATCAGAGATATATCTTCATTATTAACCAACTATCTCATACTATAATTAAAACAACCTGTTGCTCAGGAAACTATATATGTATTGTACATAAAATACATGGAGTTACACATACTATTTTGGACATTAATTTATGAATATTAATTTGTTTATTAATTATGAAAGTTGGAAAGGCTGCACTAAACCTTGTTTATTTAAGTGTTACCTTTGTTGTTTACATTTTAATTGTTTAGTTTTTTTTTATATATATATATATATATATACATATATATATATATATATATATATATATATATATATAGTAGATGTTTCAGCAAAAGAATAGGAAAGGCTGCACTAATTGTTACCTCAATTGTTTACATTTTTCTAATTTAGGTTTTAATAAATATTTATGCATAATTAATGTTCATTTAGTTTCACCAATTTTCTGCATCTCTCATTTACTGTAATTACATGTATTATATCGGTCAGATTGATTTCTCAATAGAAAATGACTGGAAAAGGTGTAAATAATTCAAAAACCTGAAGTGTTCGTCATGTTCTGACCATAAAGAGTCGTTTAAAACCACAAGTAATGTCTGGTTTCTACAATTTTCACATGGAAGCAAAAATATGCCTTTAAACTTGAAAGAAATAAAGATTTGAAATCTATCATGATAATTATCGATATTGACTGATATGAAAAATGTTTATTGTGAATTTTTTTTTTTGGCCATATCGCCCAGCCCTAGTTTAAGGTAAGATTTTTTTTTTTTAAGAAATAATGCTTATTCAGCAAGGATGCATTGAAAAGTGATCAAAAAGTGACAGTAAAGTAAATTTCTATTTCAAATAAATGCTGTTCTTTTGAACTTTCTATTTATCAAAGAATCATGAAGGATAATGCATTACCGTTTCCACAAAAATATTATGCAGCACAACTGCATTAGCAACACTAAGGGCACTTTCACACTAGCATGTTTGGTGTGCACCCGGTTTCGATTGACGTCAGAGTTCGGCTAGTGTGAAAGCTGTCATGCGAACACGGGTGCACACCGGGGTACCGAACCAGAGACTACCTGTCCTGAAGGAAAAAACGAAACAGATCAGAGACATATATCTTCATTATTAACCAACTATCTCATACTATAATTAAAACAACCTGTTGCTCAGGAAACTATATATGTATTGTACATAAAATACATGGAGTTACACATACTATTTTGGACATTAATTTATGAATATTAATTTGTTTATTAATTATGAAAGTTGGAAAGGCTGCACTAAACCTTGTTTATTTAAGTGTTACCTTTGTTGTTTACATTTTAATTGTT
Source organism: Sinocyclocheilus anshuiensis (assembly GCF_001515605.1). Lineage (NCBI taxonomy): Eukaryota > Metazoa > Chordata > Actinopteri > Cypriniformes > Cyprinidae > Sinocyclocheilus > Sinocyclocheilus anshuiensis. The sequence goes on from NW_015555768.1 coordinate 592,206, forward strand.
TAGTTTTTTTTTATATATATATATATATATATACATATATATATACGATATTGACTGATATGAAAAATGTTTATTGTGAAATTTTTTTTTTGGCCATATCGCCCAGCCCTAGTTTAAGGTAAGATTTTTTTTTTTTAAGAAATAATGCTTATTCAGCAAGGATGCATTGAAAAGTGATCAAAAAGTGACAGTAAAGTAAATTTCTATTTCAAATAAATGCTGTTCTTTTGAACTTTCTATTTATCAAAGAATCATGAAGGATAATGCATTACCGTTTCCACAAAAATATTATGCAGCACAACTGCATTAGCAACACTAAGGGCACTTTCACACTAGCATGTTTGGTGTGCACCCGGTTTCGATTGACGTCAGAGTTCGGCTAGTGTGAAAGCTGTCATGCGAACACGGGTGCACACCGGGGTACCGAACCAGAGACTACCTGTCCTGAAGGAGGTGGTCTGAGTTCGATTGCACTCGAACTGTGGCACAGTTTGCATGAATATGAAAGCAACACAGACTCAGGTGCGCACTTGTTCAGGAAGTACCTGCGCATGCGTTTTACCCGATTACAATATATTTTCTTCAATAAAACACATAAGTGATGATAGTGTTGCTGATTTACCTTGGATTCGAGTGAGAGTGAGCCTGCAGTATATTCGCGTGTAGCAACTGCAATCAGAGCGGCAAATGAATGGTAATCCGCTGTCTCCTCAAAATAGCCATCTACATGCGCCGCACATACAGTAAAACCCATATGTTGTTTACTCTGCTGTGCATAATAGCTCCAAATTAATAAAAAAACACAATATATTGACCCTCGTTCTGTTTTCTATCATACGTTGTGCACGTTTGTGATGACGTAAAATCAGTGGTGTATAAAGTACCTGAAAGCCATACTCAAGTAAAAGTACAGATATCTTACCAGAAAATTACTTTGGTAGAAGTTGAAAGTCACCGTTTAGAATATTACTTGAGTAAAAGTCTTAAAGTATGTGATATTTATTGTACTTAAGTACAAAAAGTATTTTTTAAATCTTAAAAGTACTTAAGTATTGAAAGTAAAAGTGCAAGTAAATGCAAAATGGAAAAGCAGCAAATAAATATATATAAAAAAATGTTCATACACCGCTTGAGTAACAAGATTGTGTTCAGTTTAACTCTTTCTTCCATTTTGTATTTTTGGGTAAGAATAAGAAGCACTTCATCCGGTACTTAGTGTCTTTCATTCCAACTAGGGATGTCAGTTTTCGATCATTTCCATGATCGATCGTCGTTTAAATTAACGATCAATTAATCGATGAATCGTTAACCTTAATGCTGCAAAATGCGTCTATGCAGCCCGGCATGACAGGATGTGCAAAAGTTACTAAAAAA
>NW_015555768.1:594024-603225 GCF_001515605.1 Sinocyclocheilus anshuiensis
TGTACTGTTTGAGTAAATTAATTACTCCGGGATATTGGTTTATTTCGAATCAGAGGGAGTGTCAGCCACGTTTAAAAAGTGAATAATTTAAGTAATTTGTGGATTAATGCTTACTGGAGACGCGAACCGTTTCAAATGATTCAGTCAGATTTGGTGAACTGTTTCAACCGGTTCACTAAGAAGAACCGGTTAAATTGAACGATTCGTTCGCGAACCGGACATCACTAATGAAGAGAGCGCGGAGCTCATTTGAGATCATTTTACTTTGTTGACTGTTTCCTATCCCATCACCGAGACCGCTGAACGCGCCTCTTTAAAAGGTTTCGTGGTGCTCGTTGTTGTATTTTAAAACACAATTGCAATGTTTTCAACTGACATTATGGCATTCAAAATAAAATGATCCCAAACGTAACTGTGGCGCGTGTGGCTGTGCTGCGCAGTCAGTGAACCGCTTCCATCGGCGCTGCTGCAGCAAAACACACTGTTACTAACATGAAACATTATCATGTGAGTATTATGACCAGTACTTAATTTGATCCTGCTGGATCCTGTTCCGGAAAATGTCAGATTTTACATTTTTTGCGTTCTGGTAGGCCTATTTGTTTTTTAAAATCCGGCATTTACAGTGCATTAGATCGTGACGGTGCATGCGTGCGTGCATACGTGACGGAGCGAGCGCGGGTTTGGCTAGATGTATTTGGAGAGTGTGATGATGCTGTAGCACACCCCAGACTCGACTTGAGTGGAAAATGAATCATCCGCGCTTGTGCGCGCACTTGTTTGCACATGAGCAAAGGAGTTTTTAGGAGTCTAACTTCCAAACTCCAGACCACTGATTCGTCAAACCTGCTTTATTCGTTACTGCAGGTCCGTGTTCTTCTGACTATTTTGTAGTAAGTAACAAATATGCTTCGGGGAAATGTATCGGAGTAAAAGTATACATTTTAATTAGGAAATGTAGTGGAGTAAAAGTAGTTGGCTGAAATATAAAAACTCAAGTAAAGTACAGATACTCCCAAAAAATACTTAAGTACTGTAACGAAGTATTATTACTTCGTTACATTACACCACTGCGTAAGATGACTGCAAACACAGCGGGGTTCAACAGAATCAAGAGAGCGTGAAACCAGACCAACGCTGCGGGGGGTGCCAGGAACAACCGCACTCGTGTTCGAACCACAGCAAACGAGCCCAGTGTGAAAGCCACCTAATATGCATTAACATTAATAATATAAAATGTTTCTTGAACAGCAAATCAGCATATTAAAATCAGCAAATCACCCTCCTGGTGGAATGACCTGCCCAACTCAATCCCAGCAGCTGGGGTGCTTAGCCATCTTCAAGAAACGGCTAAAACACATCTCTTCCATCTTCATTTGAGCCCCTAACTCTAGCCCTCTCTATTCTAATTCTAAGAAAAAAAGAAAAAAAAATGTGAACATCGCTGTTGTGGCGGCTGCTTGTCATACTCTGCGGTTGGCCCGTTTATTACTGTGAAGCAGCTTTGAAACCATCTGTACTTTACACTGCACTAAATAAAGTTGACTTCACAAAGTTTCTTCCTTACCTCAGCCTGATCCCCTTGACCTGGCTGTGCTTCCATGGCGACATGAACCTGTAGCATGGTGCCCTCCTCTCCCCCTGCACTTTCATCTATGGCAACGACCCTGACAGCTCCCTCTTCACCCAGCTCTCCCTGACACTCAGTCTGCATGGGCTCTTCTCCCACTGTTCCGGCCTCAGTGCTGGTCTGCTCCATGGCCTCAGCCTCTCCCGGGACCTCAGCCACTACCACAGATCCAGCCATGGACGAAATCTCCTACATTGTGGAGAAAACACAAACAGAACGTGAGGAGGATGACAAAACATCTTAATCTAGAGCATTTATTTGCATGTCTAAGAACAGAATTCAGGCATTTGTAAAAAATTTGCAAGACTAGAAGCAAAAAGTGGCTTGCACTACAGCTTCTTCTGGTTCAGATGTACCCAATTAGACAGGAAAGGACTGTGTATACATGTAAAACGACTTTACTAGTAACTTTGGGAGCAAAGTAGAATATGGTATTCCTGGTAACAGGTATGTTGTCCACAGGAAATTGCATAAATCCAGCCGATCAGTTTAGAGGTGTGTTTGTACCGGTACTGATGGTCCTGGAGTGGGCGTGGCCTGTGTTACTGTGGTGATGGCTCTGCTTTGTGTTGTGGGATTGGCTGGTTCTGTAGATGATGTGGGTTCTGAGCTGGTGCCACTGTCACTCTGCCCATCACCGGCCTGCTGGGCTAAAAGGACAAACACAGATGAGCTTAATTACTAGGGACGCACTGACAGAAAAATTACATTGGTAACTGACAGCCAATAATTATTGTTAAGCAGTTGACATGATGACCAACATTACAAATCTGTACAGTTTAGCACATTTTTTTTTTATAAAATGTTCATACTGGAGTGTCAATCTAAGTAAAATAGGCATCAAGACATTTTAATTTACAGTAGAAAAGATGGATAATCTATTTAGTTCTTCTGAGAGGGTGCAAAGAGGGGGAGTAATTTAGCCCTGGTATTAACAGCTTGAAATGTCTGGCTAATCAGATCAAACCTGTTAATTGAGTTGGGGAGGACAAACAAACAAAAATACATTTAAAAAAAAGAAATACACACAAAATAATACACCTTTGGTTACATATACTTTATACACAGATGAGTGACTTCATAGTATAAAACATTAACATTTTAAAGATAAAAAAAAATATGCCCATGGAGCTAAAAATAAGATGCCTTCCCTTTTAAAGGCAAATAAAAAGAAAATAATATATTTATTATTACTATCATCATTATTATTAATACAATAATAATTTCATATTTAATAATAATAAACACATAATAAAGCCTTTATAAAAAGCAAATAAAAAGGGGAAAAAAATACAATTATCACTATTATTTAATAATAAAAATACTATATATACAGAATATATAACAGATGAAGACATGAGTGGATTAAAAACCTTTGCTAATTGAAACAAAAATCTGGCACCAGATATCGATATTTTAATTATTACAATAAGGTGCTCTATACAGATTTCCCTGCTCCCAGCGTCTAAAAATGCGTGGAAATCGCGGTTGCGCCATTTCCACCTTCTTTCCAAACCGCTCTGAGCAACCATGAACCGCGTTCTCTATGAAGATGGGGAAGCACGAGGAACCGAAGGATAAACAGATTTCCAGCCACTGTATTAGCTCTACTGCGGAGCCCCTAAAGGGACATGATGGTGGAAAAAAATCAGATTGAGTGAAAAAATTTGGGGTGGGAGGAAAAAATATTTTTCAGATTTTTTGCATTCTCTCACAAAACTTTTGCATTCCCTCAAGAAACTTTGCGTTCCCTCGCAAAACTTTTTAGCTCTCTCACAAAAATATTTGCGTTCCCTCGCAAAACATTTGGGTTCTCGCAAAACTTTTGCGTTCTCTCGCAAAACCAGTTGAGTTCGGACAAACACTTCCTGTTTACTTTACAGATTGTAGTGGTTCATACAGCTCTATACGTTCACAATGGAGCGGTTCATAGAGTTTTGTTTTGAACTTGGACTAAATAGTCAGTGCATGCTTATCAAGGCACGGTTTTGGGACATTCTAAAATGCTTAATGTAAATCACTGGATGACTAAATTCAGTACATACCTTATTAATAAAGCATACAGACAAGCAGAATAGCCCAGAATATGAACGTAACCCGGTAAATTGAATTGCACTTTAAGACTATGTTATGCTCACATGTTCTGATAATAATAGCTTTCTAGGACTAAACATTATTTAGATAATTGGTATAAAAAAAAAAAGTTAAATATCTTAACCCTACTGTTAGACCTTCCTGAAAAACTAAAAATCTAATTATTTAATTCGAAGGCCTGTCATTATTTTTTATTTATGCTATCATTAATTTCTTTATTTGTTCTTATTTTATTACTGACTGCTTAGCCGAATTCGGTATACAGTTTATTAATAAATTATACATGAAAGTAGGTTAGCCCAGAAGAACAGAAGCATTTTCCTCCCATAAAGAATATGTGATAAAAAAAAAGTAATAAAAAAAAGACCAACTATGCTATAGAACTTATTAAAAATATATTCTGTGTACATGCAAGCAGATGAGCCCATATGAGCTGAATTGCATAAGCGTTTTCTTCCCCATAGAAAACCGTGCTTAACGTGGCTTAATATAAGAAGACAGTGATATAAAAAGCCCAAATTTTATATTTTATTAAAAATATACTACAGGCAATCAACGCAGTAATCCATTAAGCCAGTGGTTCTCAAATCTTTTACAATGGCGTACCCCTAGAGCATTTAGCCTAACATTCTTCTGAGTACCCCCACTTAGACCGCAGTTACACCTTTTCCATTAAGGGACAATATTTGCCCCCTTAAATTGATTTACATGTGCATTTTTACTGTTATAGAGGCAAAGTTGTTCTAGCCTTTTTAATTATGTCATGCTTTATGTCATATTCTTCACATTTCATTAAGTGTATTATTAATATAATAAATAAAGCAATAAATGATGGCAAAACGAAGTTATACTTGTAGATTCAAAACTAAAATCACCAGTAGGTGGCAGCAAGTCACTGTCTAATGAGCAAGGCGAAGCACTCATTCATTCAGTAACGAAACAAATGGTTGTAGTTATGAAAGGGTTATTAATCAGTTCCGATTATCAGTACTCTCCGAATCATTCAAAGCTGCAGATTCATTCACCAACGATTTCGTTGGAACTATTATTTCTTTGTAAAATATAACAAACAAGATTGACAATATTTTGTTTAAAATGTAGGCTACATTTAAAATGTAAAATGTACACTTAATATTGCCTTTTTTGTTGAACTGTTATATAAAATTTATGTCACATTTGCAGTCTTTTGGATATTCAGAGAAAATTGCATTCTCGTAGGTTTCAGAGTGAAATAAGAACCTAACAGTGCTCGCTTTATAAAATTTCTAATAATCTTTTATATGATTGAATCTTCAAACGAATAATCTTCAAACGAATTATGCCCTACAGTAAGTGACGGAGTATTTTATGTTTCAGCGATTTGATCGCGCTGGCGCCTCATGCGCACATATTCATTGCAAACGGCCTGTTCATTATTAAAATAAAACATAGAATTACCAATACAGATAAAATGTTACACAGTCAATTTAAATAATCTGTATTATAGTCTGTGGCCGTACAGCGTGAGCCCCGGTCCACTCAAGTGCGGCACATTTTTGTTCATTATGATTTTTTTTCCCTTCGATATTGGAACGTACAAAGCCCAGTTCATTTAATAAATAATGGTTAGGCTTCTAAATATATTGCGAATATGGAAACATTTGGATTTGTGCTGAATGAGAGCGGTACGTGAGCCCATACTTTCAGTTTCACTTTAAATTAGGGTTTGGCTTGTTTATAGCTATTCTGGGCTTGTCTGCTGTCCTGTGCATAATAGGCTATATTTTATTAATAAACTGTGTACCATATTTTGGTTTTAGCCCGTCTTCGTCCATTAGCCTCCCTTAAGCGTTTTCTATAGCCAAACGGGTTTAAATGGGGGAGAAACGTTGCATTTTGGCTATCTGCTTTACTGATAGTAATGCTATTAATAAGGTCATTAATATTACAATTGTTATTAGTATTAATAGTATTTATTAGGCCTAATAACTAATTGGGCCTCCAGTGTCACTGTTATAGTAGCCTAAGCCACATTAAGTGTTTTAGAATGTCCCAAAACCGTGCCTTAAACTATAAGCAAAGCTGACTGTATTTGAACTTGGGTCCAAGTTTAAAATAAAACTCTATGAACTGCTCCATTATTAACGTACGAGCTGTATGAACCACTAACTTACAAGCTGTAAAGTAAATGCTCACTTCTGTGAGATACTGTATGTTTATGGAAATGAGAACTAAAAAACTGCCACGGAACAGCTATCAGGGTGGACCATAGGCACCGATCACGTTACTGCAGAGCGCATAATCAGTCCATGAGTAGCCTAACCAATCCGCTCGGATCGCAGGTGGATTTCCCTCACTAACCTTAAGTGAGAGAGTGCCACCGGCGCGTCCAGTTTTACGTCAACAAAACTGGATGCTCTCCCTCTCTCTCAGATATTGCAAGTGCGCGTTATGCAGTGGGCACCGACTGGTAGAAAAATAAATCTGCATCTATGGCATGGACGACGAAACAAAACCTTGTCAGAGCCGTAATGCGGCGCAGGCAGAAGCATAAATCTGCACCTATGGCATGGGCGACGAAACAAAACCTCGTCAGTGCCGTAATGAGGCGCAGAAGTGTGCAGTGTGTGTGCTTGCCGCGCATATACATTTGAAATAACGAACCTGAGCGCGCAGAAGAGGCGATGTGAATGGCTATTTTTTCCCTGCATGTCATGTGTGTGGGGCTCCGATTTTATGATGAGAGGAAAGGTTGAGAAAACACTCCAGGTAAATTTTGAAATGTACCAGGTTTATATATATATATATATAGGCTATATATAAAATTGATAAGCAGTTAAATGTGTTGGTTTACACACAAAGAAAAGTGTAAGCTTTTAATAAGTCCAAGAATAAAATGATTAATTTACTTAGCATGTTAAATTAGATTTTCAGAACTTTTGTGCTGTTTTCTAACAGTTTGGACTTGTATAAAGAGAGAAAGCTTGCACGTAACCTTTTCACAGGCATTTTGTTTTCATAGACACAGATATCGTGATGTATCGTTATAGGATTGTCTAGCAATATATCGATTATCGCAGAATCGATGTATCATGATATCATCATATCGTGAACCATGTATCGTGATTCATATCGTATCGTGAGGTACCCTGCGATTCCCACCCCTAATATTTACACACAAATAATGTTCAGGTGTTGTAGAGATAAATACCTGTTCCTTCTCCAGTTTCTAAGCTGCTTGTAGCTGTGGTGGCTGTGTTGGTTGTGCCGGTCTCATGAGTTTCACAGGGCGGATTGGAACACACCCTCTGAACTGTGCCGTTCTGTCCAGCACCAATAGAAGACGAGGCCTGGGTCGGCGTGTTGGTGGTGCCGGTCTCATGAGTTTCACAGGGCGGACTGGAACATACCCTCTGAACTGTGCCATTCTGTCCAGCACCAATAGAAGACGAGGCCTGGGTCGGCGTGTTTGTGGTGCCTGTTTCATGAGTTTCACAGGGCGGATTGGAACACACCCTCTGAACTGTGCCGTTCTGTCCAGCACCAATAGAAGACGAGGCCTGGGTAGGCGTGTTGGTAGTGCCTGTTTCATGAGTTTCACAGGGCGGATTGGAACATACCCTCTGAACTGTGACATTCTGTCCAGCACCAATAGAAGACGAGGCCTGGGTCGGCGTGTTTGTGGTGCCTGTTTCATGAGTTTCACAGGGCGGATTGGAACACACCCTCTGAACCGTGCCGTTCTGTCCAGCACCAATAGAAGACGAGGCCTGGGTCGGCGTGTTTGTGGTGCCTGTTTCATGAGTTTCACAGGGCGGATTGGAACACACCCTCTGAACCGTGCCGTTCTGTCCAGCACCAATAGAAGACGAGGCCTGGGTCGGCGTGTTTGTGGTGCCTGTTTCATGAGTTTCACAGGGCGGATTGGAACACACCCTCTGAACCGTGCCGTTCTGTCCAGCACCAATAGAAGACGAGGCCTGGGTCGGCGTGTTTGTGGTGCCTGTTTCATGAGTTTCACAGGGCGGATTGGAACACACCCTCTGAACCGTGCCGTTCTGTCCAGCACCAATAGAAGACGAGGCCTGGGTAGGCGTGTTGGTAGTGCCCGTTTCATGAGTTTCAGAGGGCGGATTGGAACACACCCTCTGCACAATGTTGGTTTGCCCACTGTCCATACTGGAGCTTGACTGCGTAGCCGTATTGGTCGTGCCTGTCTCGTGTGTTTCACAGGGAGAATTTGAGCAGACCTGCTGGACGCCACTGGACACAGTTGAAGTGTTTGTGGTGCTCGTCTCGCTTGTTTCACTGAGAGGGCTGGAGCAAAGAGGCATCAGCGTAGAGGAGATGGCGGCTTGGCTTTTGTTGGAGCTCTGCACTGTTCCCGTAAGGTCGGAGCCCATGTTGGAGCGGGCAGTAGTGGAGGTGTTGGTGGTACCTGTGCGGAGATTCTTCGGCCGCATGGTGCCTGGTCCAGCACTGCTCTCTGAGACGGGTGTTGCTGGTTCTGAACCAGAAGCTGAAGATGTAGCTGCCGAAGATGTTGTCTTGCTGTTCACGGTTTCCATCTCTTTAGATCCCATGTTGCAGCTGGCAGTGGTGGCTGTGTTGGTGGTGCCCGTATCATGGGTCTCTGAGGGTGGGTTGGTGCAGACCTGCTGTGACCTGCCCATGTTCACAGAGGCGGTGGTTGCAGTGTTGGTGGTGCCCGTCACGTGCATCTCACAGGGAGGGTTGGAACAAATCTGTTTGGTGCCAATTTTGGCAGAAGCCGTTGTAGCCGTGTTGGTCGTTCCAGTCTCATGGGTCTCACAGGGAGGGTTGGAACAAATCTGTTCGGTGCCCATTTTGGCGGAAGCCGTTGTAGCCGTGTTGGTCGTTCCAGTCTCATGGGTCTCACATGGAGGGTTGGAACAGACCAGCGTCACGGTGGTAGCACCTTCGCCAGCACAGTCACCAGCATCAGCAGCAGTGGTGGAGGGCTGCTCTGAGGTGGGAGAGGCCATGATGGAGACAGGAAGATCCTGTGCAGGCTGAGCCTCAGCACCACTTGGAGTCGTGATCAGGGTTACTTGAGTAGGTTGGGCTGCCGACTAAGAGGGAAAAAAAACATTAGGAAGTTTTTTTAATTGTGCATACCGAAAGGAATGAATAAATAAATAATTGTAAATAATATAATGATTTATATGAAACAATATAAAAATATTATTACTTATGTTAATTTATACAAATTAAAAATATATACATAAACTATAAAATTAGATAATAAATTATAATTACTTCAGTAGATGTTAATTTTTTGATTAAATGTCTTTGAATGTTCATCATTACTGGATCAGAAATGCAGCTAAAAGTGACATTTAGTGAAATTCTATTACAATTTAATTAAAAATATTATTACAATTACTTAAAATTTAAAATATCCATTTTCTATTTGAATATATTTTAAAATGTAATTTATTCCTGTGATGCAAAGCTGAATTTTCAGCATCATTACT
>NW_015555768.1:603403-604026 GCF_001515605.1 Sinocyclocheilus anshuiensis
GCAAAATAACTGCATCACTGAGATTTTTGGTGGAGTAAACAATTTATTCTGAAGCAATATTTTCATCAGTGTTCTATCAGCTTTTACATACTTAAATCTGCATATTTACCTTTACAAAGGCCTATTTTTAACCTTTTTAGATGTATGCATCATCTTACATATCAAATGATTACAATTTATCAATAAATTCAATATACACTATAGGGCTGCTACCAGTCAGATTAAATAATTTACACTGCAAATAACAATAATTACAACTGCAATAAATAATGTTATGAGATTAATGTTTTAAATGCATTTATGAGTATACAAATAAGAAATGTTGAGGGGAAAAATGCATACTTTTCAAAATACTTCTCAACTGAACTACCAGTAAGTGGCGGTAAGACACTTGATGAGTGAGTCACTGAGTCATTCATTCAACTGATTGAGTGTTTTATCACGCTGGTATCTTAAGGACTTTCGTGGACAGCTGACTCCTAAAGTTTTTGATATTCTTCATATTCTGTGTGGTGGTCAGATAGAAATTAATCTTTTCCAATAGGTTTAAATAGATTTGACCTTTTATGGGCATTTTACCTTTATAAAGACATTTCTCTATAAGTGTGCATTATCTTTTGAGT
>NW_015555768.1:604347-615637 GCF_001515605.1 Sinocyclocheilus anshuiensis
GTTTAATGCAGGACATGAATGCATTTAACCTGCAGTTACAAATGCATAAATAATGTTTTGATATATTAAACATAAAACATTGAATACTGATATTTGAAATAATAAAAAAATGAAAAGATACTTTAAATGTGAAATTAAAACCGCCAGTAGTGGCAGTACATCACTGTTAAGTGAGTCACTGCGAATGAAACAGTTGATTCATTCGGGAACGAAACACCGTCATGTTGCTCAGAGACGCAAAACAGCGCTGTGGCTTTGTTTGGAATTATTTTTGTTGGCGAAATAGTGCAAAAACAGGCAATATGGTTTCTAAAACGTAAGTCTCTTAATAAAACTTCGTTTATTGAACTGTTGTAAAAAATCAATATCACATTTGTATATGGTAATTTTTGGAGAAGAAAAAGGCACTCTTCCGTGTGAACTTGATTAACTACATGAAGTGGTATAAATATACACATTTTCTGCCCCATGTCTTGAATTTGTGATCATTCTGAATGTATTTTAATAGACTGAATCATGCAGTGAAAGAGCGCACTAGACTTCACGTAATGCGTGCACTCTGTTGGTGTTTTGAAAGCTTTTTTGCGTCGTGAGAATATTGAGCAAAACAGCTCACTTGTCATGGTGTTATTTAACTATATCATGTTATGAATAAACTAAACATTTTGAATTTTTACCTCAGTGTGTTTCTTCTGAGTTTATGTGTGCTGTCACGCTCATTTGTTCTGAAGTCTCGAGACAAACAGAGTGAGCTCAGCGCGAGCTTGTATTCTGTATTCTGCTAACTTACTGCAATTCTCTCTGATGATGCAGTAACTTACCGCGGGGAAGAAAAAATCTTTGGTCTGTCCAATGATTGTAAAGTCATTAGGTCCGTCAGACTGAAGATATTTTAGCGGTAATGAGACCAAAAATATTTAAGACCCATCGAATCCGAATTTAAGACATTTTAAGACTTTTTAAGGACCCGCGGACACCCTGTTTTCAATGTTGAAAATAGTTGTGCTGCTTAATATTTTTGTGAAAATTGTGACTTTTTTTCTCACAATTCTTTGATGAACAGAAAGTTCAAAAGAACATTTAAAATAGAAATCTTCTGCAACATTATAAATGGCTGAATAATAGTATTAATTTCTTTTTAAAAAAAAGTGACTCACTTGTATTGTAGCGGTGGCGAGGTTGGTCTGGGCAGCAGATACAGTGATAGCTGTGGGATTGATCACCTGGCTGGACAATGTGGCAATGGAAGCAAGTGTGGTGACTGGAGTCACCAGGCTGGCATTAGCACTTGCCACATTGGCCCCTGCAACGCTACTCGATACAGTACCAGTTACTGTACCCAGAGTTGTGACTCCTAAAATACAGAGAGGGCATTATTAATGAGGTAATGATATCAAGAAAAAATACTTCTCTGTAATTTGCATAAAACTACACTACAGAGTTTACAATCTGAATATTCAAACCCGTGGTGCCCTTGACAACCAGTGTGGTAACAGTTGGTTTTCCAGCAGAGACAGTGCCTGGTGAAACCAGACGCACTCCACTCATAGGCACAGTGCGCAGGATAGTGCCTGGCTGTCCGGGCGCCCCCTTCAGGACCACCTGAGAGCAAATAAAATATTCATGAACCACTTAAAACACTCAATCAAAACTAGATGCGCTTAAAACGATGCATGTTTATGCTGTGACTGTGGTTTCAGAATTCAACTGGGCCTCACCTGTGTGACCCCCTGTTGTCCTGCACCTGCTGTCAGCTTTGGCACAGCTGTTATGAATTTCCCCGGAGCACCTGTGCCAGGAGTAACAACCTTAGTGGTGATAATTGTGATGGGGGACTTGACGCCAGGACTGCTAGTCAGACCTATTAATGAGACCGGAAATAACATCAGGAAATCATGTAAGCTTGCAGCGATGCATAAAAAAACTGATCTGTTAGTTAGATATAAACACGAGGTTGTGCGGTTTCACTCTTGAGTGCAAAAGTGAGATACAATTGAACTAAAATTGATATTACAAATGAGATGAACAGTCAATTGTGAGATGGACCTGTTGCTCCTTGTTGGATAGCAGACATGGGAATGGTTTTAATAATGGTGGTTCCTGGTTTGTTGGTGGTAGTTGGAGAGACTGTGCTGATTCCCAGGATAGTGGGTTTGGTGCCAGTCCCTCCTGCCTGTGTAGTTGTAATGATTGTGGTTGGCTTGCCATCAGCAGATGTAACCAGTTTCAGGATGGTACCAGCAGGCAGAGGAGTCTTTGTCTAAGAAAAACAAGAACAAAATCAACATACACTACTTATACTGGGAAATTCACAATAAATGTTTCTGAACAGCAAATCAGAATGTGACACTGAAGAGTGGAATAATGGCTGCTGAAAATTCAGCTTTGCCATCACAGAAATAAATTACAACAAGTACAAGTGCAAATGACAATAAGCTACTTATTCTAGGTAATTCACAATATAATTTATATTAACCCCTTAGCAGTCCTGTAAAATTTGCCTAAAAAGGCATACCCAAAGTAAATTGCCTGCTATTCTTGAACCATTTGGAGTATATGCATGATTTTTTTGGTCTCTTTTGAAAGGTGACCCTCTGACATTTGTTCCTGAACAGAACAAACCTCAGAATCACTGTAAGTCTTACTGGTATTGAGTAATAGAACTTTGAACACACTGAAAAAGGAAGGAAACATTCCGCCTACTTTTGTTTTGTAAGCAGATGCCTGCAGATGATTATAGCTGGGAGCTATTAGCTGGAAAACACAATGGGATCACAGCATGAAGCCTTGTTGGTGGTCTGACAAAGACACTGATTGTACCTGCTGTGTTGATTGTATCTTAAAATGGTATGCATCATTCGAATCACAAGAATGTCAGCTGTCCAAAGATATGTGACATGTTTTTTTTTATTTTTTCCGAGTTGTTGTATTGGTTCCTTGCCACTGTCGACTTTGGCTTGCTTAGTTGGGGACACCTAATTTCTGGCAATATTGTCGACTTGATTGAACTGAACTAAGCTGAGCTGGATGATGACATCACTGAATCAATGATGAACTTACTTTAACTGGAAAATTTAGTGTTTTCTATCGTCCTCTTGCATTATCGACACACTATTTTCCTGTTTAATACTGTAAAGCTGCTGTGACACAATCTGTATTGTATAAAGCGCTATATAAATAAAGGTGACTTGACTGTGTGATGAAGTTAACCCTCAAAAACATGCAGTGTACCGCGGACGTTACAGAGGAACACTAACAGGTTAAGAATACATAAGATTAGGTAAGAAATGTACATGCTTAAAATGAGCAGCAACACTGACTTGTATAAGAGTGACAGGACTGCTTCCAGCCTGCCCCGTGACTGCAGAGGTTTGTATTGGTTTGGTCTGGACAACAGACATCACCTTCCCAAGGCTGGAGATCTGAGAACAGTTAAGGTTTATTACTTAAGGATAACCAAAGTCAAATGCTTAATAAAAAAAATTGCAAACCAACATGAGGGCAATTCATGAGAGAAGTCATATAATGAATCGTTAATTGTATTCCTTATTGAAAGGTTATCTCATTGGTGCACTTACTATAGGTCACAGTAGAACAAAAAAGAGAACCGTTTTAAAGTCTCTTCATGCTTGGGATTGCCCATTATTACAAACTTCTTTGAATTTATGTCACTATTAACTAATTTTAAGTCCAGACAATGTTATTGTTTTTTTTCCCTTACCAGAGAACCGCTGCCACCCATTGTAATGGGGCTCTTAACAAGGGTTATAGTTTTGGTGACTCCTCCGACCATGGTGGTGACGACCTGAGCCTGCTGGGCTACGGTTACCGTGCCTGATTTGTGCACAGTGATGATCGGCCGAGTCGGAGTGTTAGGAGAAGAGATGGCGGAAGTGCCGACCTGAGCAGCAGCTGTTTTCAGCATTCGGGTCGCAGGATTAGTAACCTGGAATGGAAGTAGGAACAAAGACATTAAATCACAAACAGCTACAGGACAGGAAGTGGATAATCTGGTTAATTTAAGTCCGGAAGGATGTGAGAAAGGAAAGTTGCTGAGACATTCTGTTTTATTATTTTAGAACACATTAGACAGACATTTTATCCAAAATACTTTTTGCTTACCTATAGTACAACATCTCAATTTAATAATAATAATCCACTTCAGGCATGAAAAAGATGCCGGTAACACTTTACAATAAGGTTGCATTAGTTAATGTTAGTTAATGTATTAACTAATATGAGCAAACAATGAACAATACATTACAGTATTTATTAATCTTCGTTAATGTTAGTTAAAGTCCCTCTGTAGTGAAAATCAAGTTTTTTATGCTGTTTATTTGTCTATGTGGTGTTTTTAATATGCTTTTAGACAAACCATGTGCCAATCCATTAATCAACACCACTGCTGAGTATTTTCTCCTTAAAACTGTAGTTTCCCAAGGGCAGTCACAGAAATGCGGTTTGAAACAGCCCTTGGTTTGCTACATCACAATCCAATAACCAATCACGTCAAGGGATAGATTCCCATCACTAGCATGCAAAATATACCAATACCAGCACAAAAACAAAAAGAAATTGGAGCAAAAAACCCATGAAGCCGTGGTTTAATGTGAATTTAGAACCGCTAACTTGCATTAACCCGTGGCGACAGTGTAAAAGTAGCCCAGACTCAGACCCACCTCTCCCGCATCGGCATCTGCACTTCACACGCGTAAGAATTAAGAATCACAAACGGCTGCATTCGAGTCTTCAAGGCATTTTAGGACACCACATCGTCAAGTAAGTAACTTTAACGAATGTTACAGTATTCACTGTAGTTGTCCGCTAGTAAAAAGATAGCTTTATCAGTCATTATCCGTGTATGCCATTGTTTTGCATTTACTACAGTTCAGTGGATCAGGAGGCGCTGGCTGGTGTGACTGAGTGGAGACGGGACTAATTTGCATATTCATAGATCTGCGTATAGTAAATGAGGCAAGGGTGTAGAGTTACATTCAAGCTATTTTAAGGCATGAGAAAATTATTTTCACAAGAAAAAACATTGTAATTTTGATGATCAAAGATAAGTTTTAAGGGATAAAATATTTGACCACAGGGGGACTTTAATGAAAATACAGTCATTCATTGTTAGTTCATGTTAATTCACAGCACAACTTTTGATTTTAATAATGCATTAGTAAATGTTGAAATTAACCAAGATTAATAAATGCTGTAGAAGTATTTTTCATTCTAAGTTCATGTTCACTAAAGTAGTTAACTTATGTTGTAAAGTGTTACCAAGATGCCTAATGCCTGAATGGTTCTCGGACAGAATAAGCTGGAGATCTTACATTGTTTAGTCAAAGGTCTTGTTATGCAAGACGACACTTACCATTACGGGTGAAGCTACTTTGACAGTAGCTGGCAGAGTTGTGGATCCAGGAGTCATAGCGACGGTTTTCACGATGGTGGCCCCGGCTGGAACATTTAGCACAGTGGAAGAGGGTGGGATCTTCTGTGTGGCAGCTGCAGCTGCAGCCAAAGCAGCCATGCCACTCATCTGAGGGCTGCTGCCAATTGGCTAGAGACCAAAACAGTGTTCCAAAGGGTTTAAACGCAAATTCAACATGGGAAACTAACATTTGAGACAGGGCTGAACGATTGGGGGTAAAAAATTGAATTTATATTTTATACAGTATATGATAAAAATTGTGATTTTTATTTTTAAACTCCAGGTTTGCAGTGTTTGTTTGTAGGCCTGCACAATTTGGCCAAAAATATTGTGGCTTCATATCATTACAACAACAACAACAACAATAATAATAAGTTTATATACTAAACAATTTAGTTGTTGTTTATTACTAAAAAAAAAAATTGTAAAAATGTAATAAATATTTAAATGAATACATTAAAAAATGCATTTAATATATAATAAAATGCTATTATTATTATTATTATTATTATTATTATTACTAACAACAATAAAATTAATAATATAATTTTTAATTAAGAATAGTTTTTTTATAAACAATCATTTAATAAATATTTACATAAAATGTAATAAACTACTAAAAATATTTTTATTACAAAAAATACAATAAAATATTGAATATTACTGCTGTAATATTTTACTGTAAATAGGGCTGTCGCAGTGAGTGAATTTCCCTTGCGGTAATTTTGAGTGGCTCAATAGCGCGCGGTATGCGGTATTATCGCCACACACAAATAATATATACAGTGGGTACGGAAAGTATTCAGACCCCCTTCAATTTTTCACTCTCATAAGAGACTCTCTATTGATATTTCCACCTGCGCGCGTGCGTTCTAGACGGGCTGTCAGTCAGTGCAGTTACATTGTTGCGCCACAGAGTGGCGGAAAAAGAACGTCTTGATTTCAACCACTAGAGGCCGCTCTCGCACTGTGTAATGACAGCAGACCCTTCTCAGCCGCTCCAGCAATGGACACAACCCGGAAAACTATCGGCATGGATTTTTGTAGATAACCGATAGTTCCAGCAATCAACTATCGGTGCCGATTAATCGGCAAAACCGATACATCGGTCGACCTCTAGTCCACATGCATGAAGTGTAAAACGAGAAGGGCATAACCTTACGAAAAAAGAAAACACGAAAAAAATCGCAGTTGCTGCGGTTCTTGCATTCCTCTGCGGTTTGCTCGTCAATAGCGCGCGGTATTGCAATATTGCGGTTACCGCGACAGCCCTAACTGTAAAATTACAAAATTAACAATTAATTTCCTCATTTTCACACTGGATCATGAGATTGCATGTGTAAAAGAACATTGCTGCACTTCACTCTAAAACCAGCAGTGCATATATTTATTTCATAAAAATCGCAGCCTTGTTTGATTATCACAATAAGTCAAATAGCATTTTCACTTTTATTTAAAGTAATTGTCCAGCCCCAATTTAAGATTTACACTGATACTGATTATCTACATACCGTCCCCTGGGTACTCTGTGCAGGGACAACCATGCGGACACCTGCAGGAAGTGATGTAACTGTGACTGGGGATTTTCCTCCTGGAGTGGCCTGACGCAAGGTAACGACTGACGTCCCGGGGGAAGAATAAGGCGCTGCCACTTTAAGAATAGCTGGGAATGAAAAGAATAAGTTGGGTTAGGTAACGTCACAATTATTAATATTATTATTTACAGAAACTGCAGTCTGCCGATTGCAAAAACCACAAAGTCATTTGTACCTGGTCCACGAGGTGAGGCTGCAAGCGGGCTGCTTGGTATGGCGGTGGTGGGGGAAGGAACTCGTGGCACCATTGTGACCCTAGACAGGGGCAAGCTCTGAGCTGCTGGAGCGGCAGCAGCGGGTGCCGGACTCTTAGGCGAGTTGACGGGTACAGACAGGGTGGGGTTGACCGTTGGTGATGTGGCAGCTGTTGCAGCAGGGATGTCGTATTTCTGCAGCTGCAGCAGGTAAGTGTCAGCAGTAGGCACTGCCCCCCAGCTCACCTCCAGAGAGTTGGTGTTGGCACGGACCAGCTGCACACGTGACGGAGGCTGAGGACGATCTGTTAGTGAAAGGCGAGATTTTAAACACTGTCTGAAATAATAATACTATGATAAAGTGTAATAATTTGTTTGTTGATAATTTAGCACCATGCCAGCTACTACAGCCATATTCATGCTGGAAAACTAGTGAAAAATAGAAAAGATAAATATTCTAAACTTTATATAAACAACAAAACTTGCGGTGTAGCTACTATAGTTCCAGTGTTTTTCAAACAACGCAGATTGGGCTTGTCATTTTCTGAGGATGTAAGTATTTGTAATGGGGTAAGTGTATTAAAGCTTCTTTTACACTGAGGTATCAGTTCAACTCACCTGTTTCCAAATACCACAGATCTTTGCAGCAAACTTGGTTGTTCCAGGCTTTGCGGTAGCCGTCTCTTCCACTCCAGGCGTACAGCCTATTGTTTATAGCCACAGTGCAGTGTCCAGCTCTGGCCCTTGGGATATTATCCTCGAGCGTGTCCATCAAGATGGTCTCCCAAGACATTGAGTCTGAAGGAAATAAAGGTTAAGATCAGCAGTGTTAAGCATATAAGCTCTGTTCTGAAACCTAATGAGCTATGAATGGAGGCAGCATTTTAAGGGATAAGAGGCTGTTCTCTTTTAAAGACCATTGGCTTCTTTGTTTAACCTACCTAGATTTAAGCAGGCCAGTGTGTTAGTGCACTTCCATTCCTTCTCGTGTGTCGCTACTTTGACATCATCCATGACCAGAGGAACCCAGCCACCAAACACAAACATCCTAGGAAAATATGAGACCAAAGTTAGTCAAATCCACACTAACTAGACAACTAATTAGGTCAACATGGTTCAACATTTTATTTTTGTGATTACTATAAAATTAAAAACTGTGGGGCTGTCTTTCATTTTATCCACTTCCAAAAAGAAAACCTGTTTCAGAGATGTGCAAGCTTTACATTTGATAAAAGATCATTAAGACAAAGATTTGTTTAAGTGGTAAACCAATACAGATTTATTTTATGGCTGACGCGCCATTCGAACGAATCAATTGAATGAATGACTCCGTGATAAAATCAGTGACTTGCCGCCACCTGCTGGTGGATTTAGTTTCATTTTTAGCATATAATTCCAGTTATGTGTTCTTCTGTGCCACCTCTGTAGTACAAATTAATTTATTAATACTAATTTCATATGACTGGTAACTTATTTGTCTTATTCTACATAATGTTTTAAATAGAAATGAAGCAAGTGACTGTCTTTATGAACTGACGGAAATCCGTCGTAGCAACGGAACTTTAATCCCTGTTTTTAGCTACATTTAGGTACATTATGTAGTTACCATTTAGCTATTTGTGCAATTTATTTAAAGATAGTAAATAATATGCTGCAATTAAATGTTTATTTTCCATAATATTTATGAAATTAAAAATAATGAATTTACAAATAAAGTAATTGTTAAAAACACATTTTTATGCAGGAAACAACTTCATAGGTCATAACAGCTGGATTCGCTAAAGTTTGCAAGGTTTGTGGAATTAAATATCTACTAGATATTCATAGACTTGTTTAAATGCTTTAAATGTGCATTTGCTAAATGCTGACACTATATTTGAAAGTATTACACCACTAGCTTTACTAATATTAATTAGTAACATTATTATACATTACTAATAACAAAAAAGTAAACATTATAATACTTTTTCCATACACAGTTTGCTTTAATTTAATCATTTAATAGACTCATAAGCAAAGGCAGTAAACTATTGAAGACTGAGAATGGGAGCTCCTTTGCATCTGAGATCAGGTGCAGTTTCAGCACGGTCAAAATAAAAGTCCAGCTTCTGACACTCATCAGCCAAACAGGAAAAATTCAAATGCCAAATATACTACTAACTTGTTTCTGTGGAATAACATGGACAACAAGACTAGGAATGCACACTGAAGTAACTCTGAAAGTCGATTCTGATTTCATGCCAACTAAATCTTCACAAAACAAGGCAGTGCTGGTTTCTCATCAATTATTTCCAATCTTGAAGACAGTCAATGTTTAAATAAACACTGTATGTTTAAACAAGCTTGAGAAAGTTATAACTTACTTGTTGGTTATAGTGGTGGCAGAGTGGAGACTCCGGGGCAAAGGTGCCGCACCACTTATGGCAGGTTTGTTCCAGGTTAATGTATCTACAAAACAAAGCACACGGTTAACGCATGTTATGCAATGTTATAGCATAGACATTTCTTGAACAAATATTTTAAGCCAATACTTTCTCTCACCTATGTCTAAAGTCCAGAGGTCTCCAAGACGGCAGCCACTCATGCCGCCATAGATGATGAGACGAGACTTTTTGGACGTTTTCTCTGTGTAGACAACAGCAGTGTGGCTCTCACGAGGAGGGGGAAGCACACCGTATGTAATGGGGATGTCCCAGCCTGCTACGTTAGACCCCGGGCGAAGCTCGAGAGTGTAGAGGTCATTCAGGTATCTGAGGTACAAATGGAGAAACAATTTAATTGCGGATCGGCTGCTCAAACATTTAAGAATTAATTTGAGCATTAACCGTTTAAGGCTTTTTACCTGGGAATATTGTTTTTGGGATCCTCACTGTCATTTGCCAATCCACCAAACAAATAGCATTTGTTTCCAACCAGGGAAAAGCTGTGGCCCAGGCGAGGACATGGCGGTGGGCCATTCTTGGGGGCTTTGGGCTTCAAACGTTTCCACTCCCATCTGCTGGCCTGTTTGAAGTATTTAACAGAAATTAATGAATTATTACATACGTTAGGGCTGATACTGTGAAAAAAACAACAGTCAACCTATAAGTGCCCCCTTATGCCCTTTTTAAGGTCCCTAATATTGTTTTGGGAGTCTCCTACAATTGAATTACATGCATGCAAGGTCAAACACTTTTTTTCCCTCAAAATATGCATTTAATATAGGGCTGCACGATAAATCGCATGCGATATTTAACGCGTCAGATGGCCCAGTCGGTTGTGATTGGTCTACTGCGTACAGCCAGTGTCTGAAACGATACGCCCACTGCCATAGTTCCATATTTTGAACGCTCGATAGAAAATAAACATCTATTATTTATCAAAATTACAGGTTGTGATTCAGTGGAGCCAGCTGGTCCAAATAAACCATCTTTCAAGAGCAAGCGTTTTGTGAATCCCGCGTTGAACTCCCCGAGATTAGAGAAGCAGTCGTGTCGTCACCAATAGCCTCGTGGGCAGCGCGTCGACATGTAGCGCCATTGCGCTTCGGGCGTCCCGTGTTCGAGTCCCGGCTCCCGGACCCATTGGCTTTCTTTTTTTTTTCCAAAGATTTATTTTTGGAAAAAAAAAAGAAAGACAAGCAGTCGTCAGTACAATGACGTGTTTGTGGGCGGGGTCAAGTTTTCGCGGTCGGCCAACGTAGATTATGCAAATGTATTACCCCGTGATGTGTAGCCATCACGGAAGTAGGATTTGAATTACTAACGACTCGTTTAGGCTGTACAGAGTCAACTCTTAATTTTGGGAGACAATAACTTTATTTATCGTGGACTTTCAGCTTTATAACTTTGCAGTTCGTTTACATTCACATTAGGGCTGGACGATATGGCCAAAATTTATAACACGACATATTTCTTAATTTCAGTCGATACGATATAATTCCGATATCGATATGACTACTGTCTATGACACCTCATATAAAATCATATAATATTTAAGGGGAAAAAAACAGCACAAATAAATTAATATTCACCTTTTATTTGTATTTAGCCTTCATACAAACAAGAAATGTGAAATCACTGTCAAATAAA
>NW_015555768.1:615686-628305 GCF_001515605.1 Sinocyclocheilus anshuiensis
AGTACTCAACTGTTTTAAATATTGATAATCAGCAAAACAGCATATTAGAATGATTTCTGGATCATGTGACACTGCAGATTGGAGTAATGATGCTGAGTCAAAGTCAGCTTTGATCACAGGAATAAATTACATTTTTAAATATATTAAAATAGAAAGCAGTTATTTTAAATAGTAAAAATATTTCAAAATTGTACTGTTTTCGCTGTAAGCAGAAGAGAATTCTTTAAAAAAATAAAAAAAAAAACATTCAAAATCTTACTGTTTAAAAACTTTTGACTGGTAGTATAGGCTGATTATTCTTATAGATTGAAAGAAATGTGCTTTAGCCAGTATAAAGAGTATGAAAAGTGCTCTGAGTTGCTGCAGAAAAAAAAAAAAAAGAGCAACAACAAAAACATGCTGCTGGAGACGGGCTTATTGAAAATGCAATCTGATTGTCTGCCAGCAGGAGGCGCTTTGAGAGCGTAATGGCTGTAATCAAATCAGCTCGGCTCATGAACGCTTCTTTATCAGATAAATTGAAAATGCCATCGAAACTTTTCTGAAGACAGTCCCTTCAGAGATACATTAATATAAAACACCCACAACGCGTTTTGATTTTGAAACATGTAGTGTTCATGTTTATTCAACGAAGTCAAACGCCACAAATAAATTAATGTATGGGAAACACTGGTAATGTATATCGAAATATCGGAAATGTGTTTAAAAATCATATCACCTTTATTGAAAAAAATTATATCGCGATACATATTGATATTGAATTATTGTCCAGCCCCAATTCACATACAGCTACATTACATACTGCATGAAAGGCAATAATGGCATAATAGGGGCACTTTAAAGATAATGCTGACAGACTTACCTGTAGTTCATAAAGATCATTGCTGTACTTTCCGTACTCAACCATGCCCCCGAACACAAGGAGTCTGGTGCTGTCGCACACAAATCCATATGCAGCACAGCCGGGAGGAATGTCACCCCGGACAGCAGGAATAAACCACTGATTGGTGGCTGTTGAGAAACATATAGTTGTGTCATTGTGGTTTTGATGAATAAAGCACTTTCTGTGCTGTGTTGCAATGCACCATGTTCTTTTATTCTGTGCAGAACAAGGTTATTATAGTTAACTAGAAGCATAAAAATATGATGTTGCTTGAAATTACTAAAATATAGAATAAGACTTAAAACTTATTTTAATTCAGGTAATCGCCAAGGCAACATTTCTCGTTTTCATTTAGTTTAACTTGATGTACTAAGTGAAATATAAATATATCAAATAAACTAGTTTGATCATTTTTTTTTTTTTTACATATTTACTAATTAATAATAAATTATTTTTTAAATAATGATTTTAAAATAAAGAATCAATATGAAAAAATAATAATAATTTGAATAAAAAAATAAAAGAAACTTTTAGATAAACATTTGTACTTCTGATAGCAACTTCTTGAGTCTGTAACTAGAGATGCACCGATCGATCGGCCAGGGATCGGAATCGGCCGATTTTCCTCATGATCGGCCCGGATCGGTGACCGGCCGGTCAGTCTCTGTGCTGTTGTTTGCAATTTTTTTATTTGTTATTTTATTACTGACTTTTTACTTGTATTTTTTTAATGAAAATAAAACTTTGCGTTGAAGAAAAGTAGATTTTTGTTTGTATATGCTGTCAATTATAGTTCTTAGAAAGAAAATTGGAATCGGCAAAAATCGATATCGGCAGATCACACTAACAAAAAATCGGAAATCGGAATCAGCCAAGAAAATTGCAATCGGTGCATCTCTATCTGTAACCCTATTATAGTATTTTTCCACAAATAAAGAAATTGTTATAAACATGCATTTTTATGCAGGCTACAAATGCACACTCCAGAGGATCTAATAGCTGGATTTGCTAAAGTTTTAAAGGTTTGTGGAATTAAATATTTTATTTTAAAATAAATGCTGCATTGACAATTAGCTCAAATAATATTAATAAAACAATTTGATGGTCTAAAGCAGGGGTGTCAAACTCAATTCCTGAAGGGCCGGAGCCCTGCAGAGTTTAGATTCAACCCTAATTAAACACACCTGCCCAACTAATCTAATCCTTCAGGCTTATTTGAAAACTACATGGTATGTGTGTTGGAGCAGGGTTGGAACAAAACTCTCCAGGGCTCCGGCCCTCCAGGAATAGAGTTTGACACCCCTGCTCTAAAGTAACTAACTAAAATATAAATAAACCTCTAGCAAAAAAATAAATAATAATAATAAATAAATAATATATATGACAAGACATTTACTAAAACTAACAAAGTTAACATTTAAAATTAAACTACTTCAAAATTTGAATAAAAACTATAGTATTATCTAATATACAAATACTATAATAGCATCTTAATGACTAAATTATATAAAATACTAAAGTAATCCTGGTTCCGCGTAGCTGTTAACAGTTTCCAAAAGAAGACTCCATGAGCAATATGCAAATGTAGGGCGTCTTTATATCACTATCTTAAAAATCATCACTCAGCAGCATATAGTGCAACATCAAAGTAAAACAATGCTTTTTGGAGTGCATCTACTTCTTATAATTTCATAACATTCATCATTCCACAACTTTGCAACATTATTTAACCTCAAGTAAAATTATCCACAATAAATACTGTAAATTACACTCTCTTCCATTCATCCTGGAAGTATTTACATGGCAATGCGGGAAATGTTGTGGGCGGGGCCTGTATGTTGTGATGACACAAACAGCGTTCTTTATAACCCGCCATTTCTCTTGGCATTTTCCAGGCGTGCCAGACAGACCCCACAGTGCTTGGCTAGTGCTGTAGCGTTAGCTGGTTAGCTGCCACTTCAACCCATAAACATCTTAACCTAACAAAACACAGATCAGCTAGCAGTGCACCTAAATGCATCACTACATACAGCAAGTGATGCACTGAAATTAAATGCACTAATGTTAGCGCAAACACGTCATGATTATGTGAGTTTTGAATTACACTGCCAAGTGTAATATTTTCGTGCACATTCTTTATGGCTAACTTAGTTAGCTGATCACTTGTGCAGATTTTGTCTAGCCGCTAAATGTGCTAATGCACCTGGCTAACCCAGTAAACAATCAGTCAAGAAATTGCTTAATAAATAAAAAGGAGTTGTGTAAACTGTTATATATTAAATTAATTATTTCACCTGTCAAGAGACGTTTGTAATAAAGGCAAACAGTAAATCTGACTACCAAGACAAGGCAGAAACGACCGAATCTGGCTAATAACATAGCGAGCTAAAGGCTACAGAAATAAAACACAACTAACGTTACATGCACAAACACCACCGCCTTTAATACTAACTAATAACGTTCTCACCCGTGTTATAGACGTGTAGTTCATCCACAATGCCTTCGTTCCCTCCGCCGAATACTACCATCAGCTCTTTAATGGCCACAGCTCGGTGTCCGTGTCTCGGGCGAGGAACCGGGCCAGACCAGCCCAAAACCCTCTTCCAGCGCGGCTGCAGAACCGAGGTCCCCGAAGAAGCCATGTCCACTTCTCTAGCGAGACACAAATCCCAGGCACAGCGCTGATTTTAGTTCGGATTCCAACAGCATTCGTGTGTTACAAGCTCTGTGCTAACTGGATTAGCCGGCTAGTACCAGATAGCTTCGCTCCAGCTAACGTAACTAGGTCACCAAAACACGCTCGACTTCCACGCGTTTGTTTTTGGCCAAATGCTCCCCGAAATGCACCAAAAGACCCCGTTATAGGAAATATTAGCGTTTACGCGCGTCGAAATTCGAAAAGCATAGAGCGTGGGGAAACGTCGGCCGGTTAGCACGTTAGCCGCTCAAATCTGCGCGAACCGCCATTTTAGCGGCAAAAGACGCTTTTCATCACGAGAAGAAAGTAAATAAGACGGACGCCGGCGGCTGAGCAAACGCGAATTCCCGGCGAAATGAAGGAAGGTAACTCGAAATACACCGCGTCACGTGCAGGTGGGCTCCTGCGCATTTTTTCTTAAATATCCTTATAGTAGGCGAAACCGCATTTTTTGGGTTAACGTTAAATGTCTCTTGGAGAAAAGGAAAAGCGCGATGAAGATGTGTACGCAGCCATCTTGCAGAGGCTAGCTAAACGCTACTAGCACGGGCGCCTAGTTAGCTGCTAAGCGGCTAAGCTAACACATACAAGCTAGTGAATAGAAATGGGCGGCGGAGGCACAAAAAAAAAGAATGGGCGGCGTGAAGGAAATCATAATAATAAACAGAAAAGGGAGTTGGAAAAAATATAAACAAAGAAAATCAATCTAAAACACACAAAGCAGGGAACAGGCATGTGCAGTGGGGAAAAAAATTAATACAATTAAAAAATGGTCGGCGAACCGAACAAAATATCAGCTCTTTCGTTGAATTTAATATTACGGAAATCGTATTATAATACTAAATCCGTCAATGAAACCCCGCCGGTAAAATGTGTTAACGGCTTACAAAATTAAAGTGCGCGTTAAAATAAATGCGGATAGAGGTAACTTATTTAGTCTATGTTCATGTGATATGAGGATTTTTCATGCCTCTCGTCTGGGTGCCGCCATCTTGATAACCAAACCAAACAATCCACCCTCTGGAACCAAATGAAGCTTAGCGCTTTTTAGTGATCCGAATGCATATGTATATTTATAAACAAATATGCAATACATCTCTTCAAATACAGTTTTCTCCCTACAAAACAGCGCTGACAAGACTAAAAAGGAACTTACATTTGCTGTTGTTAGCTATTAGCCGCATTAGTTAGCTGAAATGTTCAATGAGATCCATTGGGCAGCCAGTTAGCTTCAATGCAAAACAGCTCATTACAACACAGTAAATTCTACATACTCGTTTGGCACAACAGAGAAAATGTTACACGTCTCATGTTTATTTACTGTTAAAACTGCAGGTGTGATTTTTATTCGAGATGCACAGTTCAGTAGCTTCTGTTATTGTTTCGTCCCTGGCTTAGCTTAGCTTCCCTCAAGAAAAATGGCGGATGTACCGTTAGCAGTCATAGAGAAAGCTGCAAAAAAAAAAAAAAAATCGGATTCTGTCATTGCCTGACACCAAATACTTACTCGTTCCGATTCGTTAACTTAATTTACAAATCACGAGAGAGGACTCAGAGAACGAATTCGACCCTGGGTGCGCCTTTCACTGTAGATATAGCTAACTCTACATCTTTTCATGCAGCCCTGGAAGCCGCCATCTTCTTGACAAGTGCTCAATAATTCAGCAGCTTCCGCACAGAACATCACATTCTTATTGTATGCGTTCAGATATTTTCTGGGCAGATATGACTTATTGGTTTGGAAAAAAGGGTCCAATCACTGCCTACTTTTTTTTCTGGAAACCATATTGTGTTTGGAATGTTGTTGGATGACAGAAGGCATAATATATTCATTTATGTAATGCTGATTCTTTATCCATAAATTTGCTGGAATGATAAGAGACGTTTGGAAGATGAATGAAAGCTTAGTAAATGTGTTAATTTCATGCCAATTTTATTGGTGTGCTATGCTTTATTATTTATTTCTTTATTACAAAAAAACAAGCAAGCTTAGCCCAGGAGACAAAAAGTAACGCAAAAGTACCGTGAAGCATTACTTTCCATAAAAGGTAACCAAGTAACGCAATTAGTTACATTTTATGGAGTAACGCAATATTATAACGCATTACTTTTAAAAGTATATATATATATATATATGTGTGTGTGTGTGTGTGTGTGTGTGTGTGTGAATGAATGTAAAGGTTTGCTAAAATAATTAGGTTATTATATGTTTTTGTTTGGAAGTGTTCGGAAGGTTCTAAATTTAAAGCTTTAACTTTTATTTCATGTCCATCATTTTAAAGTTAATCCTTCAATGACACTGTTGTCTCATTGCTGAACAAAAACACTAACTTTACAATTGAGATTTTGGAATTAACGGCACAATAAATATTTATTTATTTCACTTTGTTTAGATTATCATAGTTTTACATTTGTAATAATAGTTTGATATTTAAAGTTTGGGCTCTTTTTGAAAAGTATCACAAATAAATTATGAAGTAAAGTGATCTTTTTTATGTGATCTCCATATAATAAACATATAAAAAGGTGGAGATATTTTAGCATTAATAACTAAACATAGTGGGGGACACCAATTACAGAATATACAGAAATCATGTAAAATATATTTTTATTATGTAACAGAATCCATGGTTAACATGGTAATTTCTCCGGTAACTCTAACATGATCTTCTACCATCTCCAATATTTATGGCCTCTGCATGAAATAAAGAAATCGAATAATAATGAATCGGCTAATCATATAATTCACATAAATATTATATGCTTATAAAACACTCCACTGCCAATAAACAAGAGTTGTATTTCATTCACACAAATAAATGACCCAAACTGAACTGTTTTTTTTTTTCTTTTCTAAGGATTAGATTAAATAGTTGCATCTGATATCAATTTTTCAAGTTATTACATTACAGTGTAAGTCAGTGCATACAGTTAAAAAGTAAAGGGCTGATTGTAGAAATCTGTAAAATTGCTGTTACATAATGAAAATCGCACAGGCTAAGTTTAATTCAATTTATATAACAACCACAAGTTAGTACCATAGAAACAGATTAGTCATTAATGTTAAATAGTACTCTCATACATGTAGGTGTTTTGGCCATAATCCAAAAACTTGATTTTATGTCATAAAAAAACAAAAACATGTCGCTGAGAACTAAGCCAAAAACAACAAGCAAACAGACAGACATTGGATCGCCAAAACAACAGGCGTATAACAATAAATTATGCACTTTTATATTTCTTTGGCTTGTCAGTCAAGATTCACAGGTTCACAACCACAGAGCTTTCTTCATCCGTACCACTTTTTATTAATCTGCAGCTTTGGCCGAGGTATTTATCAAGGCATTTTCTCTACCATAACCGTAAAAAAAAGTACCATAAAGATATCTGTGAATATTTCATGTAATATTTAAACAACATATTTGCTGGGTCCCAAACATCCAGTGCTAAACTGCAGCAGGCGACTGCATGTTGATTCCAGATGTCTCGCATGCAAACTCATCACTCTCTTCTGGCTCCCTTGTTTCAGCATTCATCCCTCGGTCTACAAAATAATGAAAAAGCATAAATATATTCTTTTGATTCAAACAAACAAGCACAGAAATTGTGTGTAGACACATTTTGTTTTGAAAATGACAGTTTTCACCTGAGATTTGGAGCCACATTAGAGGGGTGTAAAAATGGCTTTAGAAAGCTGGCAGCACCATTATTTGATTTTTACACAGAGATTGGTAGGTCTATTAGTAAAATCTGTTGACTTTAGCAATTTTTGTTTCATTATATGCCAACGGTGACAGTTCAAAAATGGCAAAAAGCACTTCTTGTGTTTTTTGCCTCAAGTTTGCATGCCTGTAACTGAAGAAGCATTGAAGATATCTTAATATAATCTTTTAGGTTCTGGTTCTTAACAAACCTTCCTTTTGTTATCTTCATTTTAAAGGCCCTTGATGGTTCAATTCCAGAGATCTTAATGCGGCTCCATATGTAAATTGGTAAATTGTTCACATTTTCTGTGGTCAAAAACACACTATTAACATAATTGCATAGAACACGCCTGTCTGCGTGCCATAAATATTCTTTTTCCAAATGTGTCATATCTGTAACTCTAAAAGTATTCAAGATATCTTAATATCCTTCTAGATTCTCATTCTCAAACTTTTCTTTTGGAATCTTCATTTTTAAGGCATGGTTTATCCCCATAGATACTGGGACCCCAATGTAACTCCATGTCCACATTTTTTAATTTTACCCATTTTCAAAGGTCATTAACCAAATGTAGACAACTTTTTAAACAGCTGATCGTTATTGTGTTTAAAGAGGAATGTCTGAAGAACAAATAATACAAAAAAACATTTTTCCTTAGTTTACAAGTCTTTCATTTAAGAAGTGTTAAAGATGTCTTAATGTCATTTTAGATTCTTTTATTCTTATGAAACTTTTCTTTTGGAGTCTTCATTTTTAAGGCCCTATATGGTTCAGTATTGTAGATATTGGGATGTCAATGCGGTAACATGTAGTTACAATACTGTGTTTGAATTCTTGGTAGCTTCAGAAGCTGTTAAAACGAACAAAATCCCATCTTCCAAATATCCCTAAAACTGAGTCAAATATAAATTATTATAAATACGCCTTTGAGAGCAAGTTATTGTGCCTCAACTTACTCAGGTGTTGTTTTATGCAATTCTTTTGATCGAAGGAAACAAGATACATTTCTAGTTTAAACATTATTTAAATTACACACACACACACGATGCGCAAAACTCCACATTTGAACAGTCAATAGCAAATACTTAAACTAATAACAAAACAGTAGCTGATTCAGAAGCGCCAGATTGTCATAGCAAAGTCAGAATTACCTCCTCTCCATAAAATGCATTGCTGTTCTGTTGTAAGTAATCTTAAAGATTCCTAAATGCATCTACTTTCGGAAGGCCAAATAAAGTGCTTTTGCTTTCGCCTAGAAACACACAGCGTCTCCCTGACATGGCTGCTTCAACACTAACTGCGGTTACTGAAACCACGCCTTCTTTCTTTGCGTGCACATTTGGGCCGCATTATGCAAATATTTCCACATAGTGAGGTAGATATGTGGGGGCGTGTTAGAACGAGCCGTTTTAGGGGGGCGTGGCAGAGTCTTAACTTTGATAAAGAATATCTCTTTGGTTTTGAGACTTTAGTCTTTGCAACTTCAGGGATCTTATCTATTCACGAACAGCTTGTAACACTCCAAAGAGAAAGGAAAACTTGAAATCGGATCATATGACCCCTTTAAGATTTCTAAAGGAAAGTTTATTAAGAATGAGAATCTAGAAGGATATTAAGATATCTTGAATACTTTTAGAGTTATAGGCATGCAAACTTTGGAAAAATAATATTTATGGCATGCAGACAGGTGTGTTCTATGCAATTGTGATAATAGAATATCACAAGATAAATTTCTAGTTTCAACTATTTGTTCTTCAGATATTCCTCTTTAAAAGAAAATAAGTATCAGCTGTATACAAAGTGACCCACATTTGGTTTTTTTACCACAGAAAATGTGTACAATTAACAATTTACTCATGGAGCCACATTAAGATCTTCATTTCCATATCCTTTCCATATCTTTTAATTAATTTGTATTTATTATTAGTGTTAGTTTTAATTTTTTATATATATATTTTAGTACATCATCAAGATAAACTAAGTGAAAATGAGAAAGGTTGCCTTGGCAACTAGCTGGAATAAAATAAAATTAAGTTTTTGTATGTATTTTATTTCAGTTAAAGTTTATTTAATTTCAAGTACCAAAGATTGTTTTATGTCAACCATAATAACATTGGTATCAGGATGATGAAAACATTTACAAATAAAAAAATTAAAATACAGATAGGGCTGGGCGATATGGCAAAAAAATAAAATCTAGATTTTTTTCAGAACGTTTGACCGATTCTCGATTTTTACGATTTTAAACTAGTCAACTTGAAAATGTAACTACGACATGATTCAAGCAACTTTTTCTTTATTAACCCTCTAGTTAAAGAAATTTCTATTTTAAGTGCACCACACATGAAGTTATCAACATGATGTAAATGTTAAACAAATCACTTGTTAACATTAAATATCTTTGCAAAAAGATGCATGAACTACAACTACATCTTCTACAAACTTGTCTTATACATATTATATGTTCAGAAATAATACAAGGAAAATGCTTTAAAAATATCCCAAAAGCCAAGGTAATTCAAATTCAAAATTAATGAAGGTATAACACCAGTAGACTATTATTAACTAAATGTTCTGTAAAAACAGTGAACAGCAGCTTTCAGCCTGTCACCATGATGCAAACATGAAATTTCAGACATACACTAGTAGTTCTATACAGGTTTAGGGTTAGGGTTAGGCTGCCCACTGCTCCGGGTGTGTGTTCACGGTGTGTGTGTGCACTTTGGATGGGTTAAAATGCAGAGCACTAATTCCAAGTATGGGTCACCATTCTTTTCTCTTTACGGTTAACATTGGCATATTGTCTAATTCAAACATTTGGTAATATTTCTGTTCAAAATTGTGATTCCTCAATTTATAAAAAAAAAATTTAATTGTGGCAAAACATTAAATTCAAATTGAGCGATAAAATCGGAAAAATCGCCCAGCCCTAAATACCGACAATACATACAAATGACAGATAAGACAACAGCTTATTGGGTCCTGTTAGATGATGGGGGTCTTGTATTCAGCCTTGAATTTGTCACCACAGTTGCACTTTGAATGCGAAAACTGACAATTTGTGACTTGAGCAATGCCTTAAAAGCAAATCTACAGACATTGGCCTCGGGCAATAAGATGGAGCAGATGCAATCTTGATAACCAGGATCTATGACTATACTATATGGGTAATTTTCAGCTACGTTTGAATGATGCATTTGTTAGTATACAGTAATGTCATCCAGTTACAGCTGATTTGGACACTTACATAATGAGACGCCTGATGACAGCAGATCAGAAGTTAAAATCCTTCCCTCTTCATAAAGCTCAATTTTTTGGACCAGTTGCTGCCTCATAGGATTGATAAACACTTTCTGGTCAGAAAAATCTGTAAATTCAGAAAAATTCAGACAGAGAATGAGAGAGGGCCAACCAGAAAGTTATAATACCATAC
Source organism: Sinocyclocheilus anshuiensis (assembly GCF_001515605.1). Taxonomy (NCBI): domain Eukaryota; kingdom Metazoa; phylum Chordata; class Actinopteri; order Cypriniformes; family Cyprinidae; genus Sinocyclocheilus; species Sinocyclocheilus anshuiensis. Next base: position 626,406 of record NW_015555768.1, read on the forward strand.
ATTTAAAAAAATGCTCTTAACTATTTATGATCTGCCCGTTTTAATAACAAAGAATCTCATTACCTTCATTGGGACTGGACTGTGAAGGGCTTTCCACTAAAGAAACACTTGTTTTACTGCTCTGAATGCCACAGGCCCCACATGACGTCGCCTGAGCTCTGCTACAATGACTTGTCAAGAATTGAGAAAAGCCTTGACTCTCATCCGATTCACATGGCATGCCAGAGGACTGTGAAGCCCATGATTCAGCATTCAACTCTGACTCTGAGCAGCTAGACTGAGTCACGACAGAGGTCAAGGTGGGATAGACAGTCTTGTGAAGGCAGGGGTACGTGCTCTCTTGAGGGTGGAGTTTGGAGAACTGATGGGCGAGAGAGTCCAGAGAGCTGCTGTCGGAGCGCAGAGGCTCAAGAGTGGATGGATGAGATGATACGGGAGACATTCTGACCGTGGTCGATCTGCCAAAGGTCTTCAACCCTGAATGCACATCTTGAAGTGCTTTGAACACCTATAAAAACACCAACCGAGCCAGAATAAGCATGATAATTCTAACTAAAACATAATATTATAAAAGGGTATTATTGTTTTTAATAATCTTATTTTTTCCCTGTTGTCCGTTTAGTTTTTGTGACCACTCTCTGACCCATCTGTTTTTAGCTGCTGTGCCTTTAAGAAACACGCCCTTCACATGTGAAAAAGCTGGGTTTGTTGTCAGGTGCAATTGTTTTTAATTTCTCCATCCTTTAATAACTTCAATAAATGCTCTTTTTAGTTCTGAATGTAATACTATATTTACACTACCATTTTAAAGTTTTCAATTTTAATGTCTCACCAAGGCTACATTTATTTGTTCAACTTCAAACACACAGTAAAAGCAGTAATATTGTGAAATATTATTACAATTCAAATTAACCATTTTTGATTTGTATACATTTTAAAATGTAATTTATTCCTGTGATGCAAAGCTGAATTTTAGCAGCCCTTACTCCAGTCTTCAGTGTGTCATATAATCCTTCCGAAATCTTTATAATATGCTGAAGAAACATTTCTGAATAATATCAATTTTGAAAACAGCTGCTAAATAGTTTTTGTGGAAACCGTGGCACTTTTTTGTCTGAATATTTTGATGTACAGTTTTTATTTGAAATAGAAATCTTTTGCAACCTTATCAATGTCTTTAATGACACTTTTGATCAATTTATGCATCCTTGCTGAACAGAAGTATTAATTATTAACAGTAGTTAACTGTAATTACCATTTTTACTGAACAAAATTAAAGAAACATTTTTTAATTTATCATGACATGATCCCTTAAACAAGTGTAGCTACTAAAATCATAATATGCATCAACAGCATTTGAATAGATTCTCCTACTTCTGTCATGCGAGGTCTCTTCTTCCGTCGTCGGTCTAAACACTGACATGCCAGCTGAGAGATTTCCATTGATCCATGCGGGGTAGGTGTGTCTTTAGTCTTCAGTCGAGGATCCAGATGTTTCCTGCAGATGTTCTCCGCTGCATGAGCATAGGACAGCTCCCGCGAGTGCTTCACTTTGCTGAAGCTTCTTCCATCGTCTTCCTCCTCTTTTACCAAATCTTTCTGTGCGAAATAACAGGTTTAACCACCAGCTAGCTCTACACTAACATACTGTATTGTGACTAAAATATGACTTCAGCTCTTCTTACCAAGTAAACAGTTCTGGATTGGCCATCGATCTCCAGAGCCTGCCGCCCAGTAAGCACCTCTAGCATGACCTGCGATACGAAAGAAACTGGAGGGTTACATTATCAAATATGGAAAGCTGAAAGACTTTTGCAGTAGGAATGGGCGATACATCAAATATGTGACCCTGGAGCACAAAACCAGTCTTAAGTCGCTTGGGTATATTTTTAGCAATAGG
>NW_015555768.1:630294-632895 GCF_001515605.1 Sinocyclocheilus anshuiensis
CAGTTCTGTCTTGGCAAGGTTGAGTTGAAGGTGATGGTCCTTCATCCAGCAAGAAATGTCTGTTAGACAAGCTGAGATGCGAGCAGCTATCGTCGGATCATCAGGATGGAATGAGAGGTAGAGTTGAGTGTCATCAGCATAGCAGTGGTATGAAAAGCCATGTTTCTGAATGACAGAACCTAATGATGCCATGTAGACAGAGAAGAGAAGTGGTCCAAGAACTGAGCCCTGAGGCACCCCAGTAGTTAGATGTTGCGACTTGGACACCTCACCTCTCCAAGATACTTTGAAGGATCTATCTGATAGGTAAGACTCAAACCACTGGAGTGGTTATATGCCACTTATATGTTATGTTATATACAATTAGGATATTAAGTAAAGATCATGTTCCATGAAAATATTTTGTAAATTTCCTACCGTAAATATATCAAAACTTAATTTTTATTAGTAATATGCATTGCTAAGAACTTCATTTGGACAACTTTAAAGACGATTTTTTTGCACCCTCAGATTCCAGATTTTCAAATAGTTGTATCTCGGCCAAATATTGTCCTATCCTAACAAACCATACATCAATGGAAAGCTTATTTATTCAGCTTTCAAGTGATGTATAAATCTGATATCTCTGCTGAAGGTATAAAATCAGGAAATATTGTGATAATGTTAAAAGTTCTGCTTTACAGACAGTGAGCCAACTTCACTCGCCTTTATTTTCCTCACAGCCATGACAACTGATGTCAGTCATGGCTGCTTTCAAATGCTCCTGTGCGTATTTGAGTGAGGTTTCTGTATATAACGTGTTTTTGCAGCGTTGCGCACTGTAGCCAATCACAGACAGGCAATGTTTTAGAATGCTATGATTGACAATAAAAACCATGGCAATGGACGGGACAAAAAACTATCTGATACGGTCAGATGTCAGAATAGATCTGTGCATGAAGTCTTGGAGTCTAAAAGGAAAGTAATACCCTTCCCACTTATTTTATGTAACGCATTTCTTTGTTCTTCAAAGAACTTGCTTTGCTCATCTGAGCTGCATCTCACCACTCCAAAGCTGTAGACGTCGATCTCCACTCCTAGCTGCCCATCCTTCAGGTATTCTTCTGGGAGGTATGCAAGAGTTCCCCGGACCGTAACTGTTTTAGCCACGGTGGACGTCTTGCCTGGGGTTTTGTTGGGGTTCCGACATAAACGCGCCAATCCAAAGTCCCCGAGCTTGGGCTCCAAGTGATTCCCTAAAAGGATGTTAGAGCTGTAACAGAGGGAACATGACTGGTTGGTACCCTAATGATTAACATGCATGTCCAAGTGGAACAATATAGTCAGCAAAAAGGAAAATTTTAGTGCTGTATTTTATCGTTTGGGAACTGTGAAGTGAAATGTCCCTAAATTTCCAAGCATTTTGGGTGATGGTGTTTTAGCAGCATCAGTGGCAAACAAGTTAACTGACCCAAATGCTTACTTTTGTTTTTTATTTTTTTCATGGATTAACTCATCCCAATCAAAAGGTACTTTGCAGTGATTGCAGGTTTTACAAATGTAATGGGTGCAATCAGCTGCACTTTAAGACACTAGTGGGGAATGAATTTGCATCCGTGAAAAATTAAAGTCCCTGTAAAGTCAATTCTGATAATTGTTTCTAAACGCATTATAAATGTTACAAATGTATTACTGAAACACATTACAAAGACTGTGAATTCTGTAGTGCTGAATAGTGGAGTTAGACTGTTAAACAGTTTTTCACCAATTCTATGTTCAGGATTTTTTGGGCGGGGCAAAAACGGTGGCACGATGACGCACTGGAGCCACCAATCATGGCCCCTCCCCTAACATTATAATAACTGTCGATGTCAGGAGCCACCGATCATGGTCCCTCCCCTAACATTATAATAACTGTCGATGACACACCGGAGCCACCGATCATGGCCCCTCCCCTAACATTATAATAACTGTCGATGTCAGGAGCCACCGATCATTGTCCCTTCCCCTAACATTATAATAACTGTCGATGACGCACTGGAGCCACCGAGCATGTCCCCTCCCCTAACATTAAATGTCTGTGTAAATCCAATTAAGCTGCCAGGAGCATCCATTCAGGCTGTAGCAGTATTTGACAGTTAAAGGGATAGTTCACCCAAAAATGAAAATTTGATGTTTATCTGCTTACCCCCAGGGCATCCAAGATGTAGGTGACTTTGTTTCTTCAGTAGAACACAAATTATGATTTTTAAGTCCAGCTGTTGCAGTCTATCAGTCGTATAATGCATGGTAATGGTAACAAAGTCTATGAGTGTTAAAAAAAACATGCACAGACAAATCCAAATTAAACCCTGCGGCTCGTGACGACACATTGATGTCCTAAGACACGAAACGATCGGTTTGTGCCAGAAACCGAACAGTATTTATATCATTTTTTACCTCTAATACACCACTATGTCCAACTGTCTTTGAGCGCGCGCAGGCATCCGGTGCGTGAGGTGTGTACACGGTCTGGCGTAGTTTACGCAAGCGCCAGAAGTGATCTCTCGCGCATATACGTCATTCATTGTTTACACAGTGCACAGTCATTGTAGGTACGACGGCTAATCAAAATGGTACTTA